>NW_020956617.1:0-1382 GCF_003031625.1 Empidonax traillii
CATCTCCCCACACATCCCCCCGACCCCACAGGGGACACAGGAGTTTCAAGACCCCCACACACATCCCCCCCAACCCCCAAGGGGACTGATTCAAAGGAATCAACTCATAGATGGACTGTAAACCAAAATACCTTTATTAAGCACTGGTGGGGAGAGCACAGGGTGCACACCCTACAAAGGGCACCTCTGTCAAAGCAACCTCTCAGTCACCTTATATTCATTAAGTCACACTTATGTTAACAAAGCCTAAACCATCCAGGTTCTATTTCAATCCCCCCTTTTCTGTACCTATTGCAAGTTTGTTTGCAATATTTTGTTTACAGTCCATAAAACATGCACCTGGTGGGCAACAGCTCTAATTTTCCACCACATCCACAGGTTTAGGATTGTCAGTAATAGGACCACGGGGATCGGGATTAGCACTGGATGTATTAGAAAGTGGAAGACGTGTTGCTGTTGGGGAAGTCCATCCTAGGAAAACGTCCCACCAGTGATGTTCTCCAGCCTTGTCAACTGAGGGTACGACTTCTTGAATTTTTATGGTGCCACATTATACTTGCCATAGGGCTCGTTGTGAGGTTCCTTGGATTTTATCATTTCTTCTCTATCTGGATGGTGCAACATCTGGTTTAAAATTGGAGTGTCCATTCCATTTTGCAGTTTAGACACCTCATTACACAACATATATTCACCAGAAATCAGCTGAGATGGGGGAGTAGGAGCTGAATAATGAAAATCACAGCCCGGGATCTCAGTAAAATTCCCAACACAGGAGTTAATGCCGTTGGTTTCTTCAGTACAGTCATCAATGCTTACATTTGCACAGTGTGTCCAAATACACGCCCCCCCTTTTCCCACATAATACACTTGTGACTGTGCATGGCCTGTGGGAAGCATCTCAAGTGTGCATGTGCTGTCTTCAGCATCGAGGCATTGATCCTCCTTTTCTGTTACTGCATTTTCACAGATACACCCGCATTGTCCTTTGGGGATCCAAGCCTCAGTACCAATGGTTTGCCATTTCTCTGTGCCATCATTATATTTAGCCCATGCATTGAGCCCTATTGGCCTCACCACAGTGTATCAGGACGTCCTCATCTTCCAGACCCATGCGGGCACTTCATCTTGTCGGAGTGCCCCTGGTGGTGCAGTGGCTCAACCACAGCGTTGTCAACGATGAGATCCGGGTTCTGTTCCCGGTTAGGACACTCCCCGGGCAGATGGAGCTCGCTAGCCCTGTAAGGCAATCCATCTACGTCCTGAGGACCTCACTGCCACCGTCCAAGCGTGCTTGGCCCCGGCAGATGAACCTCAGGATTAAAGGGTGGGCTCAGTTCCGCGCACACTGTGTCTCACCTAAAAAATCCAATGCGCAGGCTGGA
>NW_020956617.1:4943-5955 GCF_003031625.1 Empidonax traillii
ACAGGACCTGTTTTTCGAGGCCCAGGATGGTATTTCTGGCAGTGGCGTGGGGCACAGGATGCGTCTCCAGCCATCCAGTGGTGGCTTCTACCATGGTGAGCACATAGCGCTTACCTTGACGGGTCTGTGGCAGTGTGATATAATCAACCTGCCAAGCCTCCCCATATTTGTATTTATTCTACCGTCCACCATACCACAGGGGTTTAAGTCTCTTAGCCTGTTTAATGGCAGCGCATGTCTCACAGTCATGGATAACCTGAGAGAGAATGTCCATGGTTAGATCTACCCCTCGGTCTCGTGCCCATCTGTAGGTGGCATCTTTGCCTTGATGGCCGGCAGCATCATGGGCCCATCGTGCTAAGAACAGTTCACCTTTGTGCTGCCAGTCTAGGTCTACCTGTGACACCTCAATTTGTGCAGCTCAGTCTGCCTGTTCATTGTTGAGATGCTCTTCATTGGATTGATTTTTTGGCACATGGGCGTCTACGTGGCGGACCTTCACAGCCAACTTTTCTACCCGGGTAGCAATGTCCTGCCATATATCAGCGGCCCAGATGGGTTTTCCCCTACGTTTCCAATTGGTCTTTTTCCATCTGTCCAACTACCCCCACAGGGCATTGGCCACCATCCATGAGTCTGTGTAGAGGTAAAGTTTTGGCCACTTCTCTCGTTCAGCAATGTCTAATGCTAACTGGACAGCTTTGAGCTCTGCAAATTGGTTTGATTCACCCTCTCTTTCCATGGCTTCTGCAACTTGTCGTGTGGGACTCCACACAGCTGCTTTTCATTTACGTTTCATCCCTACGATACGACAGGAACCATTAGTAAAGAGTGCGTAGCGTATGTCTTCTTCTGGTAGTTGGTTGTACGCTGGGGCTTCCTCTGCCCGTACCACCTGCTCCTCTTCTTCTTCTTCTGCTAGACTAAAATTCTCACCTTCCGGCCAGTTTGTGATGATTTCTAGTATCCCAGGGCGGTTTGGGTTTCCAATGCGGGCGCGCTGCGTGATCAG
>NW_020956617.1:11019-14565 GCF_003031625.1 Empidonax traillii
ACCAACTCCGCCTTCTTCCCAACTCCTCCCCCGTCGTTGCCAGGAGACTAATTTTCGGTCGTTAAGAGCCAGGCCGACTCCTTTGTTCACTTGATGGTTCTTGAATAGCATTCATGCAGGGGGGGGAAGGGGGAAAAAAAAAAGGGGAAAGGGAAAGAAAAATTCCTTTCTAAAATCAGAACTATGACAGTTGTCAAGCATCTGTCATTCATTTTTTATGAAATAAAGCCTTTCTTTATAAAATAACACATTTTAAAAAGCAATACAGGAGATTCTCTTCAGAGAGTTTTCATGTTAAGTTTTCCATCGAGATAATAAAATTGTAGCAGTAGGAAAACACTTAATTCTCACTACTTCCATCACTGCAAAAATACAGACAAGGCATACTTTAGAAATTAAAAACCCACTTCAAGAGAATTATGCACCCTTTAGGACAGAGGGCCTACCTTTCTTTTATACCCTCTAGGAAAGAAGGCCTTTTCCTTATGTATTTTTTCAGAAAATTTGGATATATGGGCATACACAGAACTTGAGCACTGTAGAACAAAAATTCATGAAAAATTCAAGGGTCAGCATTCTAGTAAACTGACATAAAGTGAGAGAACAAAAGACTTAGAGGACAAGTTTTAACAGTGTTTTAGTTCTCAAGTTAAAAAGACTGGTACCAAAACAAAGATACTAACCCTAGCTAGCCCTGGAGACAAAGTCACCTTGCAAAATTTTTCAGAAAAAATAGAAATTGGAAGCAAGTCAGGGCCACCATTTCCAGCATACAGTGACCTTAAACTGACCTTAAAAACTCTAATAAAACAGTTTAAGATGGGCACAACTAAATCAAATTATAATTCCTATGTCTTGGGCTAGCAAAGAAGAGAGGTACCTGCCACAAACACAAGAGAACCTAATCTTAAAATGGGATTTGAGAGCTGCTATTAGTCTCTTTCATGAAAAACAAAAGCACCCTTCCATTCAAATGGATGGTGAACGTGAAGAACAAAATGGTGTGCCTAAGTATAGCAGCCATCAGTGCATTCCCCTAATCCTTTTAAGTCAAAGGAAACATTCCAGTGCTTCACAAGGAAAAATAGAATTCTGAAAGACTTTGAGTTATACATAGTCATGAAAACCATATACATATAAGACTTGCAATGTAAACCAGGCAATCAAAGTATACACATGGGGTTATTAGTATCATAGCCAAATGAAAAGCACCAAGCAAAGCATTCAGCTTTATATACTAAAGAAACCATTCAAAGGGATCCTCTAACACACATCCTTCACTTTAGGAAAATAGCAGAAAATTAGAATGACTGCCAAGTATAACTTCGATCAATGAATTCAATCTACAGTGACACCTATCATTATACTTGCTAAAATAACAGTTTTCAAACCTCACATTTTTAAGCATAATAAATTGACTTCTATATGAATTAAATCAATCCAGAATTTTATGGGGGAGCAAAGACTAAAACACACTTTAGAGCAATTTTTTCCGTATAATTCCCATATAATAATTTCCATATAATGTGGATATTTTTTCTCCACATCTTTCTTGTTTTGTTCACTCTTTGAAAGATTTTTTCCCTGATTAAACAGTTCTATGTACCAAAGGGATTTTTTAAAGGATGCTAGGGAAGTTTACCCTTCTCTCAGTTACTTATTTAACAGTGAATGTTTAATTATGCTTTCAATCATTTCAAAATGTAATTCAATGACACAGGCTTCATCTTAGTCTTTTTTACATTTGAGAAACAGATGTATTGTACTATCTAAAAATTCAGTTTCTCTGACACTTTTCAAGTAGTCTACTTAAATCCTTCAATGACTGAATTACAGTTCTGCTATAGCATCTGAAGAAGGATCTTTCTATTTCCAGATGGCTGGATCTGCATCAATGAAAATGTTATCTTTTCCCGCATTATTCTAGATTATTGGAAAACTTGTTTCTTTGCATTTGGTAGTAAATAACACATACAAATACCAAAACCATCTTTAAACAAAGAATTTATTCTTCCTAAGAAAATTGAAGGCAAATGTTATATAATATGACATTGCCAGCTAATATAGCTCCATGACACTGTGAGAAAAGAAAATCCAAATCATTTACCATTCACTAGAACAAACAGCAATTAAACAGACATTTTATAATTAAAATTAAAAAAAAATGAGAATAAAGACTATGGGTTTTTTTCATATTAAGAAAGTAGTTTGCTGGATCTTTAAGTAATAATGCCTCTGTGTTCACTGAAGCTACAAGCAGCATGCAATATTGTATGGTAGATATAGGATACAAGCTATTATAAAACCAGCTATTTATTAAAGCAAACAAAATAAATCTCTGCAAACAATTTCCTCAAAAAAGTGGTCAAATCTACAATTAATTTTGCTAACTCATGAAGCTTCTCCATATTCTGCAAAGGAAGTGAGCCATCTAGGGAAGGTGTCCTGCTGGATGCATTGTTTATGAACAAAGAAGGGCTGGCAGGTGATGTGATGACTGGAGGCCGTGCCATTGGGCACGGCAATCATGAAATGATAGTTTTTGATTCTTGGAGAAGTAAGGAGGCTGCCATCAGAACTGCTACCTTGGACTTCCAGAGGGTGGACTTTGGTCTGTTTAGGGGTTTGGTTGACAGAGTCTCTCGGTAGGCAGTCCTGAAAGGCAAAGGGGCTGGACATTCTTCAAGAATGAAATCTTAAGTTACACGAGCAGGCTGTTCCCCTGTGCCAAAAGATAACGTGGCAGGGAAGACCAGTCTGGCTGAGCAGGGAGCTTTGGCTGGAACTCAGGGAAAAAACAGGGGTTATGACTTTTGGAAGAAGCAGCTGGCAACTCTGAAGGACTACAAGGATGTGGTGAGGTTACTGCATTCAATTTTGGGTCCCTCACTACAAGAAAGACACAGAGATGGGAGCATGTCCAGAGCAGAGCAGTAAAGCTGGTGAAGGGTCTGGAACACAAGTCTTATGAGAAGCAGCTGAGATAGCTGAGATGGTTTAACCTGGAGAAAAGGCAGATGAGGGGGGGCACAGTATTATCTACAGTTACCTGAAAGGACAATGTAGTGAGGTGGGGGTCAGCCTCTTCTCCCAAGTAACTGAACAAGAGGAAACAGCTTCAAATGCATCAGGGGAGGGTTAGATCGGATGTCAGGAAAAATTCCTTCACCAAAAGGTGAAAAGTTGGGAGGGAGTGTCGACCTGCCGGAAGGCAGGAGGGCTCTGCAGAGGGATCTGGATAGACTGGAGAGATGGGCTGACTCCAATGGGATGAAGTTCAACAAGGCCAAGTGCCGGGTCCTGCACTTTGGCCACAACAACCCCCTGCAGCGCTACAGGCTGGGCACAGAGTGGTTTGAGAGCAGCCAGGCAGAAAGGGACCTGGGGGTGCTGATCGACAGGAGGCTGAACATGAGCCAGCAGTGTGCCCAGGTGGCCAAGAAGGCCAATGGCATCCTGGCCTGCATCAAGAACAGTGTGGCCAGCAGGAGCAGGGAAGTGATCCTTCCCCTGTACTCTGCGTTGGTGAGGCCACACCTTGAGTAT
>NW_020956617.1:15024-18004 GCF_003031625.1 Empidonax traillii
ACCTTGAGTATTGTGTTCAGCTCTGGGCCCCTCAGTTCAGGAAGGACATTGAGGGGCTGGAGCGGGTCCAGAGAAGAGCAACGAGGCTGGTGAAGGGACTTGAGCACAAGTCCTATGAGGAGAGGCTGAGGGAGCTGGGGTTGTTTAGTCTGGAGAAGAGAAGGCTTAGAGGTGACCTCATCACTCTCTACAACTACCTGAAGGGAGGTTATAGCCAGGTGGGGGTTGGTCTCTTCTCCCAGGCAACCGACAACAGGACAAGGGGACACGGGCTCAAGCTCTGCCAGGGGAGGTTTAGGTTAGATGTTAGGAAGAAATTCTTTACGGAGAGGGTAATCAGGCATTGGAACAGCCTACCCAGAGAGGTGGTGGATTCACCATCCCTGGAAGTTTTTAAGCAGAGAATGGATGTGGCCCTTAGTGCCATGATATAGTAATTGGAGTTGGATCAGGGGTTGGACTTGATGATCTTGGAGGTCTTTTCCAACCCAATCTATTCTATGATTCTATGATTCTATGATTCTATGTGTAAATGTGGCACTTAGGGACATGGTTTTGTGACAGACTTGGATGTGTTGGGCTACACGTTGGACTCAATGATCTTAAAGTTCTTTTCCAACCTAAGTGATTCAATGATTCTATGATTCCATATTAAATATTTTTTCACTTTTTTTGTTTTAGATTCCTTACTGCATCTATGCTATGCTTGCCAGAACTTGAGGTGGAATTCCTACCACAAAATCTCAAAACCACCTCTAGAAGGTTATTAACAAAATGAGTACATGGAGGAAAACAAATATATAAAAAGAAAATGTAGGGATTCAGAGGTCATGTCTCTTATTTGTGTAAAACCTTGTGCACAACTCCATCACTATGAGAATTTGCTCATCAATGGGGAAAACAAGAAACTTCATCTTGGAATGTTGCTGCACAGAGTTCACTTTAGACATTTTAGACACTTTAACAAGTGTTAAAATACACAAGTACAAGCAATTAAAAAAAATCAACTATTTCTGTATAAAAATAGGTGGATTTTAAACACAACTAAGTTTCCAGAAGTGCTTAAGAGGAATACATTCATCAGCATACAATCATGGCTATATTATTTTATGCTACATCAATAAGAATCATAGAATCATAGAACAGATTGGGTTGGAAAAGACCTCCAAGATCATCAAGTCCAACCCCTGATCCAACTCCAATTACTATAGCATGGCACTAAGGGCCACATCCAATCTCTGCTTAAAAACCTCCAGGGATGGTGAAACCACCTCTCTGGGTAGGCCATTCCAATGCCTGATTACCCTCTCTGTAAAGAATTTCTTCCTAACATCTAACCTAAACCTCCCCTGGCAGAGCTTGAGCCCATGTCCCCTTGTCCTATTGTTTAAACACCTAAGACGGTGTTTAAAAATTGTTAGAAAATGAAACTAGTTTCACAGTGTGTAATCACCCCAGTGAAGCCTGGGATCTTCCCTCACAAATATTGTTCATTTGTGTGACACGCTTCTTCTGAATTCAGAGCACAATGTAATGCACTCTGTGGACTTGCATAGTGGTTTAATGATTGTGTTTTGTTCTCTAATACTTCCAGGATAATTGTTTACCTTCGATTTGGTTTGATTAGCACTAAACACTAAGTTGATACATTTACTGAGCTATACACTTACCTACTCAAATACAAGCCAAGTTGCAACAATTACCAAAGAGGCCCTAATTTTTTTCTTCTGCATTGCTCTAGGTTTATTGAATTTCTGCTGAAGCTCCACTGCCTAATCTGCTTGCAAGCTTTTAGTTGTTCAACTCTGTTATACTGCATAATACATTTAAACTTTGTTGAAAGCATTTCAGCCATTGCTCTTTTTCTCAAAGCGTACATTAAGCTGCACATGCCTTTGTAAGACTTGACTGGTGATTTCCAATGGTTTAATTCTGTTCTCCACATCAGCTATTTTACTTAGCCACTTAAACGGCATTCATTGGCATAAAATCAAGACTCTATTATTATTTTATGCTACATCAAAACGTACATGGTGAAAAATGGTCAGAACATTTACCCGTTGGCAACACAGCTCCTTTATGAACCTGAGCTGGTTACACGCCTTCTGATAAGTTAAGACATAGCAACTAGCAACCCAATCACTCAAATCCACATTCTTGCTCCAGTAACTTTGAGGGGCATGACTTCCCTTCCAGCAAATCCCTCTTCACCTCTAAGCAGCATTGAACCACGCCATCCATAAAAATATATCCTTTAGAGTAGTGAAGACAGATGCCCCAGGTTCCAGTAGAAAATTATTTTGGATCTCAGAACAAATCACTGGTCACTTTCTTCACAAACAGTCTCTTTCCCCAGCTCTTCCTCAATGAGAAGATATGCAGAGAAGAAAAATGTGCTTTCTGCTATAACATTACTTTATTTCAGCACTCTATCATATGCCTTAGTCATCTCAAGTCTATGAATTCTTTGGCAAATATTCTGCTTCTGATGCATTTAAAACCATTACTATTCATTTCTATATCTTAAACTATTTATTCCTCAGACTTCTTGGATCTGCTTTATTGTGCTTTTAAATTTACACTGACATGTCTGTGTCAGTCAGATTACTTCAGTTTTTGGAAGGATGACTTCTTATGTGCAATATCTTCCCTTCCCCACATAGTTAGTTATACTGGCCCATCCCTTGACAACCTCAAGTGTTTTCTTACAGTTCCACATTTGTTCTTCGCAGCAGGTAAGGAAGTTAGATTTTATTCTGTTAGTTCTTCTTTTTATCCTCTCTTTAGCAAGTTGCCTAATTTTTTATACAATTCTGCCTTTTTAAATTGAATACAATTATACAGGGGTGCTAGGCTTCTCTCGCTTCTGCAAGAACACTGAAACTCAGTATACTATGGTCACTGTTACTGAGTCAGTCTTCAGCTCACATTTTGAATCAATCCTACACTCAGGACCAAGAGTGTTTTTTTCACAAGTTTC
>NW_020956617.1:18214-52283 GCF_003031625.1 Empidonax traillii
TTTTATACAATTCTGCCTTTTTAAATTGAATACAATTATACAGGGGTGCTAGGCTTCTCTCGCTTCTGCAAGAACACTGAAACTCAGTATACTATGGTCACTGTTACTGAGTCAGTCTTCAGCTCACATTTTGAATCAATCCTACACTCAGGACCAAGAGTGTTTTTTTCACAAGTTTCCTAAGCCATCACAGCATAAAGTCATCGCTTAGCACCCTATAAATCTGTATTAGTACTAAGTATATTCTGCCAAACATATCTTCAATTCCAAAATTACAACAAGGCCCAAAGTTGTAAATCTGTAGTGGTATATTCTCAGAACTGTCATAAAGCTGCATTTTGTTGTGGTTTACATTATAACTGCTTTATTATATAAAGCACACAGAAATCTATTCCATAGTTTTGTGATAGGCAACAACCTGGAAACAAAATTTTTCCAAATTTAATTCCTGGTTTGTTTAAATAGCTCCTGTGTAACTCAGAGAAGCTACTGTAGATCTGTTCAACCAACCCACAAGAATCAGTGAAAATTGTATTTACTCCCAAAAAGGTAAGGACTCAGACATCTCTGGTTTTCAGTGCCTTGTCTGTAGAGAAGAAATATTATCACCTCTAATTTCAGCATAAACTAATTAGCATATTATTAATGGTCATATAATAATACTGACATACCTAAATAACATTACCTTGAAATTAAAAGTTAGTCTAGATGGCAGGAATAATTACCATTTTTCCTTACATTTAAAACTACCGCACAAGACACACTTTAATTACAAAAACTGTTTGTCAACAATCAAATTTATTGCATTACCTGGAATTAAAAAACTGTAGAATTTTTCCATGAGTTTTTGAATCAGCTGATTAGCTTTTTTAGGTCTTCCACCTCCATCACTGAGAAATTCTGGTTTACTTAGCCCAGATTCAAGAAGGTAAATTCCAACCTGCGGAAGGGTTATACAGTTATTAATTTAATTAGCTGTTAAAATTACAAGAATATTATAAACAGAAGAACATGAAAATAACAACAGTGCTTTGAAAATCAGCAAGTATAGACAGACATAATAAATCTACTAAAAACACCATGTAGAGGAATTGCAACTAAAAGGTTCTGTGATTCCTTTGGGTAATGCATTGCTAACAGTGGAAAAGTAAGAAGTCACTTTTTAGGAAAAAACACACTGAAAACATTACAAAATCATGTAGAAACTATAAATTTTCATCATATTATAAAATATATGGTAGCTGCCAGACTTTGCTGTTCAGAGGTTTCTATTTTACATTTCAAACAAAAAAAGAAAAACTTCCAAAATGTATACAAATGCATACCTTTAAAGTCTGAGCCTCTCCAGGTCTTTGATAAAGCCCAATTATCTTCTTCTTTTGCAACCATCTCAAGCCTTCCAATATTTCACCACTTAAAGTTGGTTCCACCAAAATACGTTGTTCATAAGCGCCCAGGTATTCTTTAGTTTCATTACTGTACTCTTCTTCACTTCTTTCATGAACACAGACCTGCAGTTGATCGTCAGAGTCTCCTCTCATTAAAGTAAAGCTCCTTTCATGGAATTCGTCAGCTAGAATTTGCTCAGAAGGAAGACGAAGAGTAAACTCTCCCAACAAAACCTTCCAGGACCCATCTGCACGGTATGGCAAGACTATAATATTTAGTTGCACAGACACAGGAGTCAAGATGGAATAAGAGTCTTCTTCATCATTAACTGTCAAAAACTTAACAGATTTTGAGCCACTGCCTTCTTTTTGTATGAGATCTTCATCAGTGCTATCATCATTTATAACAATGAAGGATGCAGAAGTGCTTGGAACTGGAACGTGGTCCTCATTAGTCACTTCATCATCTAATGTTACCATCTCATTTCTCCGGTCTTCATGCATATTCCAGCAGAGCTTTTTCTTCTTCTCCTCATCTACTTTCGATGGAGGTGCGCGTTTTCGACGGCTACTCATTTTGTTGTTTTCTCAACAGTACTTTCAGTATCTGCAAGATGAAGTAAATCAGTCAGCAATAAGCATTATAAAATCAAATGCCCACACTAAAATTTTACCATGCAGCAGTAGCTAAACTCGCAAAATGTTCAGACACAAACATATGCAGTAAAAACTCTAATTGTTCAGAAGCTTTAGTTCTACAGAGCCTCTCCTATTTCTGTGCCATCATACAAAGCTGGACATGAAGCATTGCCTTGTCCTAGATCTTATAATTTTTCCAGACAGCGATAGACAGAGATCAACAAGAACGCTTCATTTCACAGCTGTTACTCAGGCTCTGTGGAACAGATATAAAGTGAGAAGCAGTGGAATCCCTCAAAGATGGGGGTGGAGGGAGACGGCAAAAGAAACTCTATGAACAAAAGTGCAGGAAGTACAGGAGATTTGGGGGCGTGTGTGGGGAAAATACACAAAAAATTCCTCTTTCCTTTCAAAGCCTAGATAGACATGACATTTTAAGCAAACTTGACATAGGGCTAGTCTGAAGCTGACAATATATAAAACATGGCTTAGAGCCTAAGCTCTAAAGTTCTGTCCTTCGAAGTCCCCAATGATCTTCCTACTGGTATTCATACTTTATTTTCCCAGGAAACTATGCATCCTGGGACCTGAATACACAAATTACTTACAGAAGAGTCCTTAGCTATTCTATTGAATTTCAGTGGGACCAATCACCAACTAGATGCAGAGTCTTATTGATTTTGACTAACAGCAAAGTCAAATCATCCAACATCCTACATCCAACTCCTTGACTAAATCTGGGCATAGAACAGGTTCTGTGGATAAAATACCAGAAAATAAAGTACCTACACTAAACAATAGATAGAGGGAAGTAGATTATGGAACATTAGACCCATCTGGGAAACGAATCACTACATACTCAAAAACTGCATGCTCATAATTAAATACTAAGACAAGTAGTAACTTTTCTTTTTAAAAAGAGACTTTTTATAAGGAGCCTGAACACAGCAGTAGATCCATAACTGTGCCAGTAAAGACAGGAAAATATTTAGATATCCGTGTCAATTCAGCTTCTGCATACAACTTTTAAAGGAATGTAGGAAGATGAGAAGGAAGTATTCCAAGCTACTAAATCCAGTACGCCACATCCTTATGTTAAAGGCGTTTATGGTGGAATAGGACAGGATTCCTATAACTCTGAATAATTTTAGAAGGGTCTTGAGGGAAAAAAAAAAAACAAAACCAAAACAATAAACAAGCACTATTTGATGATTTATGAAAGCCAAACAAAACATTCTGGAATATAGAAATCTTGCCCGTTTGAATTTCAAACACAGAATCAATTAGGTTGGAAAAGACCTCAGAGATCACAGAGTCCAACCTATGACTGAGCATCACCGTGTTAAGCGGACCGTGGCACTGAGTGCCATATCCAGACTTTTCTTAAACACCTCCAGGGACGGTGAGTCCTCCACCTCCCTGGGCAGTCCATTCCAGTGTCTAATCACTCTTTCTGTGAAGAAATTCTTCCTAATGTTCAACCTAAACCTCTCACGGCACAGCTTGAGGCCATTTCCTCTCGTCCTGTCGCTGCTTGTCTGGGAGAAGAGGCCGATCCCCACCTTGCCACAGCCTCCTATCAGGTAGTTATAGACAGCAGAGCTGAGGAAAGGGAAGTTTTTCAAAGTAATGCCCATGCACACGGAGCGTCGCTGACAGTAATCGGGGCCAACCCTGACGGGAGCAAACAACGCACTTAACCCAAAGGAAGAGGGGTCCCTGCGGCAAACTCGAATGCACGTGGGCGCCAGCACGGGCACCGCACTCTGACGTGCAAAGCGGGAGAACCGCTCCGTGTGAGTGAGAGCCGCTTAAAGCTCCCGCGGCCAGGAGCCCACCGTGCCCGCGCCCCGCAGCAGCTGCAGCAGCGCCCCTGCACAGCGGGGCCCGCAAAGCGACCCGGGGCTGGACGCCGCACCGAGCGCCCCAGAATCCCGGGCCAGGGGCCTCCCCCGCCGCCGGAACGCGGGCACAGCTCGTTGTCTCGGGCGAAGAAGGTGACCTGAAGCTCGGGCAGGCGAGGCCAGGGGGATGAGACACTCCGCCACAGCCCCTGGAGGGGTCCGTGCGGCCGCGGGGACCCGGCCCCGCCGAACCCCCGGTCACCGCGCAGTCGGCCCGCGGCACCTACTACTCCCCGCACGGGCCCCGGGACGCCGAGCCCCGCCGCCCGCGGCACGTCCGGTCACCGCCCTGGGGGTGACCCCCCGAAGCCGCGAGGGTGAGGGGCGAGGGGAGAGGGGCGCGGAGCCCCGGACGTACCGAAGCGGCGACGCTGCGGCCCCGGCGGCCGCGGCTGCTCCCGGGCCCCCCCGCGCGGCGGTGGCGGCGGGGGGGCGGTACAGGGGGCGGTGCGGGGGGGGCGGCGCGGGGGGTCGCGATCCCTGGGCCCGGGCGGTGCCCGGTGGAGACCCCGGCGGGGAGCGGGGGCGGGACCAGCGGGGAGGGGGCGGGCACCGGGGTGCGCGCGCACCCGCGCGAGCCCGGCCGGCAGCCAATGGGCTTCGGGGACGGTGACATTTGCTCCGCCCCCCTCTCGGCACCGGAGGAAGAAAGCAGCAAGAAGAGCGAAGGGCGGCGCAGGCGCAGTGAGCGCACCCCGTGAGGGGGGCGGGGAAAACGCGCTTGCCCTCAGTGGGGCGGGGCCAGGTAGGCGCTGCCTGTGACGTCACCGGCGGTGGGCGGGGGAGGCGCTGCGAGGTGGATCTTGTGAGGGATGGGGGTGGGGAAAGCGGTGTGGTCCAGGTGGTGCACGGGAAGCTCCTTTTGAACGTGAGGAAGAGCTTATGTACTGTGCGCGTGACCGAGCACTGGAACAGTTTTCCCAAAGAGGCTGTGGAGTCTCACTCACTGGAGATGCTCAAGAACCACCTGGACGCAATCCTATGCCGTGGGTTCTGGGATGACCCTGTTTGAGCAGGGGGGTTGGAGCAGATGACCCACGGTGGTCCCCTCTGACCTCACCCATTCTGTGATTCTGTGGGTGAAACACCTGGGAGGAGAGAGGACACACTAAGGGCTGTTAAGACATGTGAGAAGAGCAATGCACAGAGTGGGTTTCTGGGCTGTCAGCACTGTGGAAAGGCAAAATGAGATCAATCAATTTTTAACGATAAATACCACTTCAGTAAAACATGTGAAAAAATTTAATCCTCTTGTGAAGCAGTTGAAAGACTGCCAAGCCAGTGGCTTGGAGTTGTCTTGGGAGGCTTTCACTCTCCCTCCTAAAAGAAGATCTTGATAAAAGACCCTCTTTTTTTTTTTTTTTTTAATGGAGTTCTTTTACTTCTGGATGTGCCTTTTGGGATTTAGCTATTATGGAATCACAGAATCAACTAGAATTGGAAAAGACTTCTGCGATCATTGAGTCCAACCTATGACGGAACACCACCATGTCAACTAGACCCTGACACTAGGTGCCACTTCCAGTCTTAAACACCTCTAGGCCACTGACTCCACCACTTCCCTGAGCAGTCCATTCCAGTGTCTATTCAACCATTTTGTGAAGCAATTCTTCCTAATGTTCAACCTGAACCTCCCCTGGTACAGAGACTCTCATCTTCTCCCTGTCTCTGGGAGAAGAAGCTGATCCCCACCTGGCTAAAACCTCTTTTCGGGTAGTTGTAGAGTGATAAGATCACCTCTGAGCCTCGTCCTCTCCAGGCTAAACAAGATCAACTCCCTCAGTTGCTCCTCATATGACACATGCCCCAGTCCCTTCACCAGCTTTGTTGCCCTTCTCTGCACTCTCTCCAGCACCTCCATGTCCTTGCTGAAGTGAAGGGCCCAGAACTGGACACAGTACTCGTGGAGTGGCCTCACCAGTACCAAGTAGAGGGGGATATCACTTCCCTGATCCTGCTGGCCACATTATTTCCTACACTGGCCAGGATGCCTATTGATCCAATCCATAAGATAGTGAGCAGCTGAAGTTATGTACTACTTTATGAAGTTATGAAGCAACCTTGTTTCACTCCCTCCTGGTATGCAGCCGTGTGCCTGGGCAGGTAGATCCATCTAAAGGAATGACATTCAGGTTTATGTTGAAAGATGTGAACATCAAATCTTCTCATCCTGAACTTGATGACAGGAGTCAGGACAGGCAGAGGACAGCAACTGCCATCATGGCTACTGAGGTGAGGGGTCGTGAAAGTGGCATGCTGTCAGTCTGGGGCAGCTTAGAGTCCCCCTTAGCTCTGGGACTTCAAAGGTGTGACTCCTCATGCAAGTGTCCTGCACCTGCTGTTGATGACCTGATGCTGTGAGAAAGTCCCACAAGTGACTGTTGCTCACCCTCCTCCACGTAAGGAAGTCTGGACTCAGCCAGCAATGGGAAACGAGAGAAAATCATGCACTTCTAGAATCCTTATAGAAATAGCAGATAACAATTCATGATTCAGTGGCCTCCATTTGCAGGATTATTCATAGGGCTCTTCACAGGGCTGCAATTCTCTTAAAGAGCCCTTGTCCTTTAGTTAGCTTTTCTATTTCTATGCTGTGTGTGCCTTCTAATAAATATTTCCTCTCCCAGGTTTGGATTTTTTCTTTCTTTGGTAGTGATGGAGGCTTTTAGAGACTTTTAATGTAAAGCACTTGTGAAACTGAACTTTTTTTTCTTATATGTGTGTCGTAAAAACTGGTAAGCAAGAAACGAACCTTTCTGCTTTCATAAGAGAGGGAAAACTCAATGGCATTGAGAGAATTCCTGTTCTGCAAGATGATATATGTCTAAGCCTCTCTTTTTCTCTCACCCCCATTCAGTACAAAGTATTTTTCTTGGTTCTCAGAATAAACAACCTCGTCATGATCCTCCCACCAAGGGAAGGAGGAGATAACAACTTCAAACAGGGGAGCAGTTGAGAGCTCGTGGTTCCCAGTTAGCCATTGTCTTGGCACTGCTCAAACCTCTCCTGCCTTAAAGCTGAGAAGTCACTTCACAGGTCTCCCTGCCCACTGATGGGGTCAAGATTTGGTATCTCTTATGACTTTTCAACACAGGAAAGGGAGGAAAGTTACTCAGTTTTGAAAATACCCTTGGCTAGAGGTGCAGTGGAACGACACCAGAGGTCCTTTAACAAGTAACACTTTCATTTGAAAAAGAATTCACATTTGTTAATTGAATGATAAGGGCACATGGGTGGCAAAAGACTATATTGATAAACCTTGCAATATCATATGTGAAAGAAAATAGTGGGAAAAAAAGAGATAGAAAAGAAAAAGGGACAGAGAAAGAGAAATCACTGGTCCTGGATCCAGTGTTGGACCAACCAACATGACTCCTTGGTGTATAAGGAGTGCTCATCCTGAAGCTCTTGGGTATACTCTGGTGGAGTAGGAGGCGCAAATCTTACCAGAGGTGTCCCTTTTTGGGGGAGGAGATAGTAGCAAGTCCACTGATTTGTTTTTAAGGTAGTTGTATTCTCAGACATGTAGGATTTCATATGCCGTTTATACTTTTGGAAGAAATGGAGAGTGAGACTGTAGTACTGTCATAAATGGAGGTGGGGCCCACCAATTTACATGTAAATAAGGGATCTCTAGAGTAACAAAGAGAAGGATTACAAAGACTGTGGGTCTAGCAAAAGGACAGAACAGAACCTTAGCATCATTCCCTCTTCCACTTGACTTATTGCAGTGATAATGGTCATATGTCCTCCCCTCAGCAAGCCATTTAATCTAACAAAATAAAAAGTAACAGTATAAAGAGGAGAGAATATGACATAACATGAGACCATGTGATTTTTTTTGACCACACTTGGGAACATAGCCTCCCTTGCCTATGGATAAACATTCCTCTATGCTCTGAGTAGCAACTCTTAAATCCCAGAAAAAAATAATCAAATAACATCAGGAAACATGATGCTTTACAAAGGCTTTTTTTTTTTTTTGAGGGAGATTGGAGAAAACAGCATGTTAGTCATTTTGGTATTTTAGGGTCCTTTTCATCAATGTTTTAGTTGCAAAGGCAAGCAGAAGTTTTTTAAAGAAAATAAAAATTGCATTTGTCTCCAGATCGGTTTTGGCAGAAAATGCGAATGGTTATAGTAAACGAAAAAAAGTGAGAGCAGACAGGCTACATTCCCTGCACTACAATGATTGTATGTTATGCTGAAGAGCTAATCATGCCATACTTTGAGCTCCATTGATAAAAATCACCATATGATAGAAATGGAAAGATGAACACCAGTGGAGCCATAATATCATTCTGGTCTACTCCAGATTAATAAAACTGTAATCAGTATTCTGTGCCCTGGTAGGAAATTATTTCTATAGGTTCAGCCCTATCCAACTTCTGTAGTGTTTGGTGTTTTAATATAGCTGGCATAGTGGAACTTTGGAAGTGTTATCATAAAATTGCTACCATCCACAGCGCATAATACTACTTTGGGCAAAAAGTAGAGGATTTAAATATTTTTTGGAGAGCTACAAAGAGCAGAGTATTATTGTGTGCCAGAAGCAATCATGTAAGCCAGTAAGCTAACTCCCTAGCATGCAAATAATACCATGAAGCCGCAGGATGGTAAGCCTCCCTTTGTTCACTTCTTCAAGTCTTCAGCTCTGTTTCTTCAAAACAGAGAATTTCAACATACCACTTGTGCCCTTCTGCCTCTTATCACAACATCTCCTGGGGAAATCTATCTGCTCCCCACAGAATAACACTCTTCAGGCCATCTGTCTCAGCTCACGTGTATGCACAATTCTTGTACACCCTAGTCCATATGCCACTCAGCTGAGCTACGTGCTGGTTTTGTGAAAACCAGGTGATACACCTGACTTCAGGACTGACAGTAGCAGCTGATCAGTCACTGGTGGGAGTTAAGCCCATCTCCCTTTTTCCAAGAGGAAAGGACAGTTAAAAAGACTATCTAAATATAGAGCAGAAAAAAAAAATAACCATGTCATTGCATCTAGGACATCGTCTAGAGTTGCTATGAAGGATTTGGAATCCAGTTCTTGGAGTTATTTAAATATATACACCTAAATAAGGTGTTTTCATCACTTTAATATTCCTTTTATAAGCAAAAATGCATAAAGAAAAAGGTTCCTGAGAAAAAACAAGACTTCTAATAAAACTGGAATTAAGTAAAAAATTTTTAATAATAAAATCAGTAAAAGCATTTGGAAATTTAGGCTTAAAATATAGATGTTGGTAACATAATACATGGCATAGTGGTTTGAAGGAGAACTGAAGGATGCTCACAATAAAGAGATATTTCAGCCATTGCCTCTTAGAGATATATTTCTTGTCGGTGAAAAATCTTGGTTTTCACACTCTGACAAGAGAATATTTGAGTTCATACCTGACTCTAATATAAAAAGGAAATCAAAACTTCTTGCAAAATTCTTATCTATGTTCTTTACTGTGGACAAAAAAGGAAATAAAACTGAACTTGAAACAAAAATGTGCAGTCTTCTGGAATAATTTTATTTTGACCACTTTCCTCATAAAGAAATGAGAAGCAGTTTTGATATTTTCTGTCAAAGAAAATATGAACTTCGTCAGGGATGTAATTTCTTTGATTATAAAATTAGAAGTACATAAAGATCTGCAATACTCAAACCACAAAACAATGTATTTATTTAACACAGATGAAAATCTGTGTCCACAGATGTTTTCTTCAAGTTTAACAAAGTTGGATGTTAAAATTAGTTTATGAAGATTGATGTAGCTTCGTGGCAGAAGGTTAATAATCATTCCCTTTAGAGAGTGTTATATTTAATTATCTGTCCAAAATTCACCTTCGAGCCAACTTAGATTATTACCTGACTCAGAAAAAGCAGCAGGTTTCACAGGGGGTAGGCTGTGTACTCTGCACTGCCCAGCATTTGCTCCAGTTCTGGGCTGCAGGAGCAGGCAGTGCTGAATCATGGACTGCATGGGGCATGAAACATCCGAGGAGATACCATAAAACTGTCAGCAAATTACCCAGTGCTTCAGGGTAGTTACACCTTATCTGGATATTGTTAGTGCCAGACAGGATTTCTGCTAGAAGACATAGGGATATTTCTATCTGCAGTATATGAGAGATACCATGTGACACTATGCCAGGAGGGAATTACAGGAGGCAGTTCTCAGCTGGGCAGCAGAGCTGGCTGCTCTCTCCTGCTGATGGGATCTTGTCCCTTATAACTATTCTCCAAAAGGCACAGTAAATCTGGAGCAGGAGAGGCCCAAGTGTGGTAGTACAAGTGTGATGCTGCTGTTCACAGAGAAATGTCAAGAGCCTCTTGGAAGCCTCTAAACCCCTTGCCGTGTGGGGCCCTGTGGGTCTCTGTAGCAAGTCTGTAGCAGAGAGGTGCCTGAATCATCCCTGAGCTGACATTTTACTTTGGCTTGGGGCATTGACTCGCTAAGGCAGCAACCTTAAATGATGAGAGAGAATGTTTTCTCTGGATATAAATGTCATTATATTTCCAATATTACATACATGTAGGCTTATTAATCAAACTATGTGCATGTCTGTGGCCTAAAATTTAGAAATGCAGTGAAATACAGTGAAAAATGAGACATTCGTTTGGGGTTCCAAATGCGTGTTTGGTTTTGTTTCTTGCATGGTACTACAGGAAGCCCAGCCTAGTGGGTGCTGCTGGAATGGCCCATGTAAACGAGCAGCTCTGGTTCATGGTTTATAACTAGCACAAGTGATGCATGCAATTTAAGTATTTTGATTGTCACTTATTCCAATTACAGAAATTTTTAATTAAATTTTAATATTGTTTCTTTAATCACTAGTATCTGTAAATATTCTCTTGTCATTACTCTCTGCTTTGCCTTTTCCCATTCAGCCACACCCAGCTGTATGGATTCTGTTCTAGCC
The DNA here is from genome assembly GCF_003031625.1 of Empidonax traillii. Taxonomy (NCBI): domain Eukaryota; kingdom Metazoa; phylum Chordata; class Aves; order Passeriformes; family Tyrannidae; genus Empidonax; species Empidonax traillii. The sequence goes on from NW_020956617.1 coordinate 29,061, forward strand.
CTAAAACAATAATAAAAAATAATTCCATGTATACTGTGCTCTCAATAGGGTAAGAGCATGATCTGATAAGTATCACTATGGTTCCAAAGTCTGTGCACAAATTTCAATAATAAACCCTGTTTCAGCCCAATCTCTTTTGTGCTTTCAGTGTTTGTGTTTTTTTTTTTTTTTTTTTTTTTTTTTTTTTTTTTTTTTTTTTTTTTTTTTTTTTTTTTTTTTTTTTTTTTTTTTTTTTTTTTTTTTTTTTTTTTTTTTTTTTTTGTCCCATCTGTGTACCACAGGATTGTTCGTGCTTCTTATCTTAGCTTTGTAGAATCCACGGTCTCTGACTGGGGAAATGAGTCAGCAGAAATGACTGTGCATAACTGAACACAGTCTCAGGGAAATTAAAATCCACCTCATCACACAATAAAACAATGAAATATTACATCTCACAACCCTGCTTGAGTAAAAATAAACCTTTTTAATTGAGGAGGTAATTGGAAGCTGCAGAGATGAGAGAACAAGTTTTATTTGAAAAATGATTTTGAGAGAAAGTAACCGGGTCAGAGCAAAATAAATATTTTCCTTATTTTTGGCAACAAAGTATTACTTTTCATTAACTTCAGTTTGTTTCTTTAGGCAATAGGAACAGAATACAAAAATGTTGCAAAAAATAATCTCCTGAGGTGTTTGTAGACCTGCAGATATTCCTAATTGATGAAGTCCTGGGTCTGCAGCACAGATGGAAAGTGATAAATGGTTAAGGTGTTAGAGGATATGAATAACAATACTACAATGTTGTGTGTAGAGATATCAGCAAAACAAGGAATGCTTATCTTCTGGCTTGACAAGGATCTTGTTTATGGCTTAGTAATTTTGCAATAGTTCTGGCTCCTGCCCAAAGCATAAGTTAGTGTTTCTGTCAGGGCTCTGGGACCACCACCAACCCTGACTGTCCCTTCCTGGTCACTCTCCTGAAGGACAACTGTGGGGATCCCCCCCCAGGGAGCCCTGTAGTGTCTAGTCTGCAAGGTGAGTGACAAGGGTGCTTCTACCACAGGCCAGGGATGGTTTTTCCCTTCACCTATGCTTGGAAACTGCATTTGAAGCCTTCCAAAAAAGTTTAACCTGGAGGAAAATGTCCATATTGTCCGATTTTAACCCCAATGGCTAGAAAAGTGGCACTGCTTTGTGAAGCTCCTTGTGGGGTCTTACGAAGAGAGAAAGAGTCAGGTGAGCATCCTGCACTTGGTGCTGCCCTGGGGTAGGTCCAGCCCTGGGCATGGATCAGTGCATTGTTAATGAGTGTGATGTCAGAAGACCTGAAGACAGACATCGCTGGTCATGCCAGGTTATTTACAGGGAACCAGCCACTTACCATTATTTATAAATTATGGACCAAAAGTAACCCTGGATGCCAAGTTTTATTTTGCTTTGCTACCTGCTAACTCCAGAAGAATTATCTGCAGCTGACGGTGTTGTTTCAAAATTTTGTTCCTTGTTCTTAAGCCAAATAAACAGCATCATTTGAGAAGGGAAATAGAGGTAGCATCTACACCCTTACAGATTTTTTGTCCCACCTTCTTGTGACCTGAGTGCTTTTCTAGGAGGATCTTGCCCAGTGTTGCCTGATTGGACCCAGCCAGTACTGTTCCAGCTTGGGTTTGGTTTGCCCATTGAGGGTTTGGTGTGGTTTGACTTTTTTAGTGCCACGTTTCCCACACAATAGGCCACTCCCACATCTGTTTCTGCACAGACAAGGTGGTTCCCCGGGGAACCAAACTGATTCTTCCCCATTCATGCCTTGCATTTCTAAGGGATTCTTGTGAAGTTAGCAAGATAACTTTGAGTGATTATTAAGATATGTGTAATGTGAAGTAACACAAGGACAATCTGCTCTCAGGTACTCCTAATTTTTTTTTTTTTTTTTTTGCAAACCCTTCCCTATCTTATAGCCCTAAAACCTTATATGCAAAACAAAAAGCTTTCTCCTGAATAACCAAATTCCAACACACAATTATCATCATTTTTGTAGGTATTGTATGCTTCTGTCCACAGAGTAAGAACTGTATCTAATCAAATTTATCCCATAGACTGTATAAAGAGTTGATACTCTTTAACAACATTGAATGCAGATTGACTTCAAAGTAAAGTTTTCTGAATACATTATCTACACTATGAAATTAAAAGCAGCATCCAACTGACTAACAGCTTACTCTCACTCACATTTCATATCTTCAACCAAGGTAGTTAAAATGGGCAAACACATAAGGCAGTTTAATCTCAGCATCCTAAAAGTACAATTTACAACTGTGAAATCTTAAGAGACGCTTTCTAACAACCATTAGAGCTTTCCCACACTCTCTCATGTTCCCTGCAACCTCAAGGAGCCACTATGGACTCCGGCCTTGCAGCATCAGGTCTTCCTTGCAGCAACGAGTTGGCCAGGATTTCTGTCTCTTCAGCTGTGAAGCTCTTGAACTAGAAAGTATATACACAGGTAGAAAGCATAGATGTGATGCATGGAAAATGTGTGGTTCTTGAACTAGAAAATATATACATAGGTGGAAAGCATAACTCTGATGCATGGAAAACCTGTGTGGTCTTTGCTTCATAGAATAGTAGTTCCTCTGAATGTTTACAGGGCAGGCTTTTTTTAATTTTACTTTAAATTTATTTTTACTGTATTAGAAATAAATAAACAAAATTAAAATTGAACAACATAATTGAAGCTGAAGGCAGTCTTCTCATCATATATCCCTGAATTTCTCTCCTTACCCTCACCTCAATTTCTGAAAAGAAAAATGAGGGCACAAACTTAATAGCTATGTTAAATGAGAGTGGAGTTAAGCATATGTCCACATATTCTTTGGGATTAAGTTCTATACGTAAATTCATGACTCTATTTACAAGTAACCACAAAATGAAAGCAAATGGGGAAGACTTTTCATGCAGATTTAGGCTGATTAATCAAATTTTAGTAGGATGTAGAAAATACGTTGAAAATATTGTATAAGTTATTTGAGCAGCACATACTAAGTTGTCTGGCAAACGAGAGCAAGAAGGAAGAACAATGTGCAGATTTGCATCCCCTGTTGACAGTGGCTGGGATTTAGAGAAAAATAGAACTCAGATTAAAAAAAGATAAACTAAATGGAGGTGCTATTTAGAAATAAGAAACACAATAGGAATTAGGATGTTTATATGCAGCACTATTAAGCTTCAGTTGAATTTAAATAAAGATGTGGAAATCAGTAGTTGTCTATTACTGTAGTGACAGGAGCTGCCAAATCAGCTGAGCTAGTTTGGGTTAATTTACTGGGGACTTGTGGTTTGCAGCTAAATAAAAAATGTAGTGATGATGAAAACAGTCTTTTCAGAAACTGTTGCTAAGAACAAGGAAAACAAAACCAAGTATATGCTATAAAAACAGGCACGTGTTATAGTTATTGAGAAAACATTCTCTAGAATAAATGTAAATGCTATGCCATGAAATTAGTGTGTGCTTACATAACAGACTTGTACAGATAATTTCAAAACCACAAGACATACAGTTTTCAGAGAATTGTGGTGAATATGTGGAGATTCTCTAACCACTCTTTAGAAGTTTTCCCTTTAGTGAATTCTCTTAATTTAGTGAAGCAAATCTTGATCGCCATGCCCATTATTTATAGTATGACAATGCAGCACCTCAGCCACTTATTTTTCCTGTCCCTTCATCTGTTCATTGCTGACCATGTTTCAAGAATCACCATCTATACACATGATTTACATACATGAGCGGAACAGTGGCTCCCTGAGGATCCCACTTGACTGCACAAATCAGCCTGCCTAATGATTCCTCCATGCTCCAACTCTGAAAAATCACCTCTCTTGATACTCAGTTTTACCTCCCCAGGGCAGAGGCACTCCATTCTCCAGTTGTCCTAGAGCTGTGCTGACTACGCACCTGGTTGCAACTGCTGGTTGTTTCATAGAATCATAGAATCGTTTGGTTTGGCAAAGACTTCAAAGAAAAGACCACCTAGTTCCAAGACCCCTGCCCTCCATCCACTAGACCAGAATGCTCAAAGCCCCATCCAATTTGGTCTTCAACACTTTCAGGGATGGGGCAACTGCAGCTTCCCTGGACAACCTATTCCAGTGCCTCATCATCCTCACAGTGAAGAATGTCAACTGTTTCTTTCCCAGTAGGGGTATTTATGTCAGTCTACTTGTTCTAGTCAACTACTGACTTTCAAAAACTTGACAAATGTATTTATCTTCAAGACTTTTTCAAATTTCATTGATTTTTTTTCCCCCCTCAGCCACATACTGAATAATTTTTGGTATTTTGTGAGGCAGTGCTGTGGCACAGTTAGCACGCTGGCCTTATTTCCTTAGACAAAGAAGATAAAAGTGTTCTTTATTGAGTGAGGTTCTTCTCTTTGAGTTTTCTTCACTGCTTCTGGCCTTCCTTTTTGATCATTTTCAATTCAGCCCCACGGCTACAGATAGTAAGTAAGATTTTTGAAAAGAAACTAATGGTTTTAGGCATATTCTTAATCTCTAAAGCATATAAGAGGGTCTGGTATTTCAGAACATTGATACTTTATTGTTTGTAGAAAATCAGGATCTGTTAGTGCCTTGTAACTATGCTTTGCTCAGCAAGAGCCAAAAAATTATAATAGTATAAGAGGAAGATATGCAGGACAGCACACATCCAAGTATGATATTGGAAGCTCTGTGATCCAGTGCATGAACCAAACATGAGTCATTAATCGTAAGTGAACTGGAGATATAAATAAAACATTGCCTAGTTAGAGAAAGGGTGACAAAAGGCAAATAGCTGACAGAAATGCAAGATAGAAAGCACTGACATGTACTTACTGAGGACAGGCATTCACAGTCAATGAATTCAAGCTGCTGGACCTTAGCCATTTTATCCCAGATGGTGGTGTTACACTTGATGTTTGTTTTGCTGCCTTAATAAAGGCAGTTCTTATGATAAATACAGTGTTAAGTCAAACACAGTTGCATTGGTGGACAAGACTGAGAATGTCTGCTTCTGGAGGAACTGGGATATCAGAATTTAAAACACCCTAAAGGACAAACAGTTGTAGCAAGTAGCTGAGGAACCAGGAACCCCAGTGAGGATCAAGACCTTGACATCCCTAAGTGGCAAGAGGCCAGTGAGAGTGCAGCCACTTTACCATAAGGAAATCACAGAGAAAAAAGCAATTAATATTCATCAAAGACACAGCAGCATACTCTCAGGGAAGTGAAAGGTAAAAGAGTTACAACAATGACTCTAATAGATCCTGAAGTAATGAAATGCTTCCAGAAATGCGTTGCTTGGATAGAAAATCAAAATTATAGAAGTCTGTGTGCAAATTCTGTTATCAAGGCAATTCCTCATGACAACTATAAATAACTACTTTTAATAAATATATGTACTCTGATACTGGTTTTGTTTTTATTATAGTACAGAAAATGTCAGAATATGGTTAAACACTTAGTGAGAACCATTTTTTACAGCACACTGAACTATCCTCTCTTTTTGTAGGTGCTGTGCTTTTCTGAATCAACTTTTTGAACAAATACATGAAGTAATTTACGAATAGTTGGAGGAGCGAAGTTTGTGCACCATATCCTCATGCCGTTTCTGGGTATCAGATTCTAATTGTTCATGCCTTGCTTCAAGTAACAGCTACATTCTACAAATAAATGCAGGATTACCTAGTATTTTGTGTCATGTTTCCTTGACTGAACCATTGGGTTCAGACCATGAAAATAATTTAAACTGCACAGATATAAATAAGTTAACAATGCTATAAAAATACATCTCTGTTCCCTTTTCCCTTTTCAGTGTGGAGTATTTTTCTACATCTGTTTGCAGGAATCAGAGCACTGTCAATACCTCGTTATCTCTTGTTCAGCATAATACGAATCTAAACCAGGTTTCCTTCAGTCTATGCACCCATTAACTCACTTTGCTCACTCCATAGTTTTTATAAACAATATAAACCAGGTAAAACCAATGCAATCAGAAAGAGGGCAAAGCTATGGCACCTCAATCCCTTTGAATTCACTCATGCACATCTCTGCAGCTCAATGTATCTCAAACAACAGATCTATTTGGAGATGTATCTTTTCTTCAACTCCCCTTTAAAACATGCACTCTTGTAATAGTTTGACCCCAGCCAGCAACTGAGCCCATGCAGCTCTTTGCTCACCCATGGTAAGATGAGGGAGGGAATTGAAGAGTAAAAATGAGAACACTGATGGGTTGAGATAAAGGCAGGGAAAGCAAAGGCCATGCACACAAGCAAAGCAAATGAATGAATTCCTTCATTCACTGCTTCCCATGGGCAGGCAGGTGTTCAATCTTTCCCAGGAAAGCAGGGCCCCATCACATGTAGCAGTGACTTTGGAGGATGACTGCTGTCACTCTGAATGTCCCCCCTTCCTCCTTCTTCCCCCAGCTCTATATGTTGAATGTGATGCCTTATAATATGGAATATCCCTTTGTTTAGTTGGGATCAGCTGTCCTGACTGTATCCCCTCCCGAACTGTTGTGCACCCCCAGCCTCCTTGCTGGTGGGGTGGGGTGAGAGGCAGAAAAGGCCTTGGCTTTCTGCAAGACCAGCTCAGCAATAAAAAAACCACATCCCTGTGTTATCAGTATGGTTTCCAGGACACATCAAAAACACAGACCCCATCCCAGCTACTGTGAAGATAATTAACTCTACTCTAGCCAAAAGCACAGATTTGCATTATTTTATTGAGCAACTATACAGTGATGTGCTATTCTATCACATTATCTACATTTGGAAAAGTAATGAAAATAGTAATTGTGGAACTTGAACAGCAGGTCTTGAAGTTCTACTAGTTGACATATCTGAGTTCATTTACAACCAGGTACAGTGAGAACAAAATGAATAAAAGCCAACCTGTCTGATTTTACAGAATCGTTTTCGCTCATCCTGAACAACTGCAAACATATGAAGAAGGTGCAGGGTAGAAAATGAGATCATTTCAATTAAATGTCACCACAAAATCCTACTTATATTTAAGATATTCAGTTCCTCCATTCTTTATTTGTTATTGCAGACTTCAAGAATAGGTATTTATGGAAGATGATAAAGTATCCTGTATAGCATGTCGCAAAAACAGTAATAGACTGTCATAGGGAAAATGAAGATTCAGAGGTATTTAGTATGTTACACTTCAGATCTGTTGATTTGGGATTTTAAAATTTTTTTTTATTATTTATTTATTTTTTTTTTTAGCATTGGAATAGTTCTTCAATCTATGTCAGGTATTTGTTACATGTGGTTTTATTGCTAAACTGATATTTTTAAAACTTCCTTTGATTCTTTAGTAATGTATAAAAGATTTCCATTTTGGAAAGACTGATAGCCTTTTTAATCTATGATATTTGTGATTTTTAATATGGCTTTGTTTTACAAAGCATCTAGAAGGGCTATGTGTGGAGAAATGAAGGATACAAGTAACAACCAGTAAATACAGAGATATTTTCTTCAGTGCTAACTGTAACTATTGGTAAAATTTCAGAAATTACTAGGTATGTGCAGGTTTCTCTCTGAGCAGTGCAGAGATGTCTTGTTACATTGTACAGTCTGAGTAAACTTTCAAGCTTTACAAGTTATTTGGTCCTTTTTTAACTGCAATCTACAGCATAAGGTCTTTGAGGCCCACAGCTCCAACCTGAAAGCCGAGATGACAGGAGGGAGAGGAACATCTTTCCCTCATCTACACAGCAAGGACTTCCTTTCCATATGTAGGTGTTACCAGTTTTCTGTGGTACCAGACTGAATTCCTGCAGATGGCTTTACACAGAGTTGTCCTTGAAAATCACAAGTAAATTTGGCTAGTGGATGCTTCAGATGCTGTATTTCCCACGAAGTACCAAATCTGTCTCCATAAGGTATGGTGACTTCTTGTTAAATTCCTTGCCCTGTTAGTTACAATCCAATTAAGTGAACCTGTCTTCTTAATCTGTATTAAATCCCATACATCCAAGATACCGTCTTTCTCTTCACACTTACATAAGTCCCTGTCTGGTGAGTTCAGCCAGAGTGATTCAATCTGACATTGACAAATTAAATTAGGAGTCTGTGGATTTTAAATGGAGAGTCTGAAGCTCAGGAATTATGGACCTTTAACTTTGAAATGCACTTTTTTTTTTTTTTTTTTTTTTTGGCCTAGTGCATCATAAGCTTGTTGGTATGCAAGTCCCAGTACAGATTTATCTATTTACTCAGGTTGTTTCTTAGGAGACGATTTCAGGGAAATCAGGGGATTTCAGAGTGAGGGAGTTTTATCAAAATTAATCGAGCTGGATACAATTGGTGGGTGTAGGAGGATGTTGTAAATATTGTGTAGCATTTTGGCCTAGAGGGCACCCTAAGTACATTTTTGCAGTTAAGATATAAATACAGGAATGATTTGAAATATTATCCAGGGCTGAACAGTCATGTTGTTTAGTAAAGAAGACTTTCAGCTTACTTCTCATTTACTCTTTGGGAGCCTTTCCATTGCCATCAGACCACCAAATTTTGTCACTGGGTTTCACAAGAGCAGGTGCCTAGGAAGCGTCCAAGCTTTGGTACATGTATCCTCTCTATAAAGAGTGGAAACCCGATGCTTTTGGCTATTGTATGCCATTACTTTGAGGTTTTTGGCAAAAAAATATTTGCGAGATGAGTTGCCCTTGAGGAGAGACCAGATCCTGCGTCTTCTGCACCATGTACTTCCAATCTCTTCTCATAGCAGTCATCATGAAGCATTTCTGTTTCTTTAATGTTGAGTTATAAAAGCAACAAGTTACTTGTTTTTAAAAGTAGAAAGAATTAATCTTAGCTTATTAAGAGCTTTGTTATCCAGAGATGTAAATATGTAAACTGCTGAACGTCTGAATAAATCTGATCTGTTCATCTCTTCATGGAGTCTATAATTCTAGAGAGTGTAAAAAATTTACAAGACATCCCTGAATGCTGAATTTTGCATTGATTTAGATCTTACACTTGTTTGAAAGACATTTCAAATCATAACCAGGCAGATGCTTTTCTCCTCACTAAATCTTAGAGGAGAAATTCTGGTTATTTTAAAAGGATGTAAAATCACCTAAGTCTGTAAAATATGCTCAAGACAGTGTGATTTGAGTTAGGGGACTACAGGACGTTTGATGACTTGCAAAGGAAGCTTTCAAATTTCTGCAGATCCTTCTGTGTCTGTCTGTAAAAAAAAAAGAAGAGAAAAGGAGAGTAACCCCATATAATCATAAGTGTGTGTAGAAACTATTGCTAGTTTCTAAGTATCTGAGATGTAAGGTCAAAATTTCATGGGTTAATCCTTTTTAATTTTAATGAATCTACTAGTAGAAGGAACAGCTGAGCAATCAGACCTTTATGAATCTCCGCATATACTGACATCGATCCATTAATGTTCATTTCCTAGCAGTTGCAGCAAATAATTGTAAGTAATCAAAAATGTTAAAAATGTTATTGCTTTGTTTCTTACAGATAGGGTAAGTTACAAGCTTAAATATAAGAAAGGGGGTAAAAACAATGCTGTAGCTGGTACATGTTTTAAATAAGAACTTATGAGAAATGTTTACTTTGATAAGAGGAGAAAATATAATGAATATATTAGTAAGATTAAAATCCCTGTTTTGTCTGAACAGGCCTGCTAGATGATGATGTTGATGATGATTCTAAATCTTTGTTCATGAGCAAACAGTTCAATATCTACTACAGAGGGCTACCTATGCATGTTTTGCATGCCCACTCTGTATATAGCAGGTGGCTTTTGTAAATCATGACAGGAAAGCATCTGAGTGAGCAGAATAAAAAGGACTGTAGACAATTTATCAGATAACTGGTATATATTTCAATCTAATTCAGACAGGAACACATGAGCTTTCCACTTGTTTCCAAAGAAGAATAAAGTCATATAATTTTAGCAGCATTGATGCTTGCAGGATAGCTTTAAATGCCCAATAATTAATCTGAGAGTCTGCACAAGTTGACAGTCAAACTGACTTGTCTCTCTTGGTAGGAAGTAGAGAAGGGAGAAGCTTTTGGTTTGGGAAACCAAAAGTGGAGTTTCAACAAACCAGGTTTCAAGCTTCAGCCATCGCTACTCCAAAACAACCCCCTTTCAAACTGTTTTCTACAATACACTGCCCTTTCTCTTTACAGCTGACCAGAACTTTTCAAGTAGAAAATGTTGTTTTGAAAGAGCTAATTTTGATGAAACAGGAGTAGAAAAAAAATATTTAAGAAATACTGGAATAGAACTTCCATTTTAAGTCAACAATTATTTTATTTGAAGTAAAAACTGTTCTGCACTGTATAAAATGCTTAAAAAGAAAACAGAAAAAAACCACTTTGGTTGCCATCAAAACAGTATTTAAATCAACCTCCAAGTGATTTTTAAATTGTGTTAGATAGGAGTATAAAAATTGTTCACTTTTCCTCCATTTCACAAAGCAAAAATATTCAAAATCAGGTAATTTCCCATGACAAGCAAATACTGCTTACAAGCCAGCTCCAGCCTTGTTCTGTTTTTGCCCTGATTCCCTGCTTGTCTGATATCCTCACATCTCTGCAAAAAATGCAGTCCCACTTAAAGCCTTCAACATGGTTTACCAGATGATAAAGGTACTGTATGTTAAGAAATTTGGGAAGGTGGTAAGACCAGGAACGTGGGCTGTTTCTGCCAGGAGAAACATTAGATCTATGGGCCACAGCAGGATCGGGATGTAGGAATCAGGGACAAGAGGCAGTGGGATGACTTTGGCCTTTTTGAGGGGACAAAGGCATCAGGGCCAAGTGATGCTACTTCCTCATGGTGAAACCCTTTTTTCCCCCCAGAGTGGTTGAGGAAGATCAAAGCCACTGAAGTTCCGGTGCTCTTTCTCTAGCCTTTCCTAAAGCCTTTTGATATCCCAGATGTCTTCTTACGAGCCCTAGGCTTCTGCCAGTTCCTATCTACTCCCACCTGCTGCAGGGGTTGGAGAGACAGCATTTGCAGCCACATGACAGGGCATCAGGACCTGGTGACCTACTCTCCAGTCTCAGCAAAACTCAGACCATTGCAGGAGGGAGAACAGCTCTGTGTGGCAGCCATGCATGGGCCTCAGCAGAAAGATCTGTCTTTGTGAATGCCAGGTTAGAGGGGAAGAAGACTACAGGGTGTTATACACTGGGAAGAACCATTAGGAGCATTTGCAAATGCTTTCCCTGCCAAAGCCAGAGGAGCAACCCAGAACTTAAACACTGGAATGATATGGTAGCATGCTGCAGGTTCATTGTGTCAAGGGCAGAGACTGAAGTTTAATCATTAAAGCATGGATGAAGGGTTAATTTTCTCCTCTTTTTGTTCATATCTGAATGTCCCTTCAGACCTTGTCCTGGCAGAACTGTCCTAGGCTGGCCCTGGGAAAGCTCCATGCCCAGAGGCAGAGGACAGGCAGCCCCTGTGGTCCTGTTTTTCTCCTTGAGTGACCTGCAGGGAAAGGGGGCATCAGCAAGCCCCTAGGCTGGGTCCTGCATAGTAAACATACCTCATGGATAAACACAGAGGCAAATTACCAGCTGTGTGACAGTAAAAAAAGTGCAGATATTGACACAGGGATAAGACACTCCTGAGGCAGCATTTACTGCAAACCCTTCTCTGAACGAGCAATAGTTAAATGTTTGTCCTTGCTTCTTTCTTTCAAAAGTAGGGCAAATATCTATAGAGTTCCCAGTGGGGAGGTAATCTAACTTTAACTTTCATACAGTCAAGTAAAACACCCGAGACCTGTGTTAGGGATGCAAGCAGGTCGTCTGAATTATGATTATTCAATCTGGTATTATTTTAATCTGGCATGCCTCTCATGTGCTTCATTTAGGTTCATCTTGACCTGAAAACTGCAATCTCAATGCCTTTATGTCTTTATCCTTACAGGTGATTTATCTTGTTGCAGTATCTTTTTTTTCTTTTTTTTTTTTTCCCCTCACTATAAATATTTATTTTAATAGCGAAACACTGCCTGTGAGGCAGACCGGCGCATGTCACTGTCTCGGGTCTCCCGAGCATGGTGTGGGTCCCCTTCGAGCAGGAGCCTCTTGCTTTAACTCTCGGTCTTGCTAATTGAGGCAAGAAGGTAATGAATTAAGAGCCACGGGAGGTGAGATCCAACACCCACCCCTGCAGCCGCAGCGCGCTTCAGGTGATGCTTCCTTACTCGTTTACAAGACAATAGCCGAAGCAATTAAGGAGGGGGAAAAAAATGACTGATCCTTCTCTATGAGATAATGGATGAGCCCGGGATGACCTGTTTTTTTCCTTGCGGTAGAGCGGTGCTGAAGACAGAGGGCACCCGCGCCCAGCCCACAGCCGTCGCCCCGTCGCCAGCGCGCCAGCTCGGGGCGGCCGGAGAGCCGCCAATGCCCGCTCCCAGCAGGCAGGGAGTCACTGCCTCACCCGGCCAGGTACGTCTCAGGGGTGACCCTCCGAACGGACCGGGGACTCAGGCGAGGGGGTGCCTGTGCGGCAGGCAGGGCAGGCAAGAGGCACCGGGGAGCCGAGCTGCGGGGCTGCCTGTGGAAGGCGGCTTCAGGCGGCTCTGCCTGTCTGCGGGTGCGGACACAGAGCCAGGACGGCGGCTCCCCTCGGAGCATCGCCTTCCTCGGGACCGTCCCCAGCCGATCGCCGGCCCCGGCACTCCTGCCCTGCGCCGGGAAGGGACGGGGAGAGGCGGTCAGCCCACGGAGGTGCGTGCCGCCGCTGCTCACCGCGCCTCGGGGGGTGTGTGCGAGCCAGTGTGCGTGTGAGCGAGTGTGTGTGCGGGTGTGCCTGCGGGGACACCGCGGTGGCAGCGCAGGGCGGGGGGCAGAAGTTTTGGGTAAGCGCCTCGCTGTGCTGGCGGGCGGCCGAGCCAGCGGTGGCGGGACCGGGACAGCGGGACACTGGGATATTGGAGCACTGAGACAGCGGGGTGCCGGGACAGCGGGACAGGGAGGCGACGGGACGGGGAGACAGCAGGATGGGTGACAAGTGGGGTCGGGGCCCGCGGTCCCGCAGCTGCCACGGGTGCCGGGCTCTGTCCCGGGTGCTGACGGCTCGTGGTGCAACAGGGACTCGGCCCGGCCGCTCTCCCCGCTCTCGCGCGGCGGTGGCATCTTCCCTCCCCGTCACGGCATTTCAAACCACCAAGCCCTGCCACCGGGTTCACCGCTGCTCCCTGCCCGAAGCCTGTCTTCATGGCAGGAGTGCCCGTAAGGCACATCAGGACTTTGCCAGCAGTTGCCTTAGTAACTAAAACGTATTTTCACCTGCTTTCGTGTGTGTGTCCCTGGCTGAACTACTGTTTTGCCCCCTGCACACAAAAAAGTTAATCGAAACTGTAAAGTGGTTCCTTTCTTCTTCCCTTCGCTGACCTTTAAATGACATTTCCCGTGGCTGGCAGAGCAGACTGTTCGCTTTCTCTTTTTACCCACGTTATGTATTGAGAAAGGAAATTTCTAAACTGAGAAAGATGCCTTCAGGTAGTCAGAAAGAGAAAGGAGAAGCGCTTGTCACCCCGCTTTTAGGGGTAGGGCCGCTGAGGCTGGGCTGGGGCTCGGGCTCTTCCCCAAAGAACTGCCTACCCCCTGAAACTTTCAAAACTTCCCGGGGCGGAGGGTGGGGACTGTGTGCTGTCTGGAGGTGCAGGAAGTAACCTCCTTTTCTTGAAAAGCAGATGCAAAAGAACTGTAGAAACTCAGCATATGTGAATATGTACGGTCGTATATCAAGGCAAATAAATACATATTTTAATCCATGTTGAAGCTTCCTTTTCAGAGGCTTACCGAACCAAATTGCCCCGGGTGTTTGTGAAAGCGGTCATCTCAGACTGTGAGGGGTTGCTTGAGCTGTGGTTTGACATCAATTTCCCAGTTAGCCCATTTTATCACCTATTTCTATGCCACCAGGTTAAAAACCACTAGGATGACGGCTGTCTTGGCACCTTCGAGAGTGATACTGTGAGGATTCACTGTGATGGTATTTGGAGCGACTTGGACGTCGTCGAGGAGAAGCAGATGCCATTTCCTACATGTCCTTAAACCATGTGCAGGCAAGAGGAGCCCATGAAATTCGTAACCTGGGTCTGGATGACATCGTGCAACAAAATGATTGGCGTGCTGCTGGTCTTTTTCCCTGCTCTGCTCCTGGAGGTGGACGTGCTGCCCAGGAGTGCCGGAAGGAAGGTGCTTCTCTCTGCAGCGTCCTCACAGCGGTCGGTGGCTCGGATGGACGGGGATGTCATCATCGGGGCCCTCTTCTCTGTCCATCACCAGCCACCGGCTGAGAAAGTGCCCGAGAGGAAGTGCGGGGAAATTCGAGAGCAATACGGCATCCAGAGAGTCGAAGCCATGTTTCACACTTTGGATAAAATTAACGCCGACCCAGTCCTGCTGCCTAACATCACCCTGGGCAGCGAGATCCGAGACTCCTGCTGGCACTCCTCCGTAGCCCTGGAGCAGAGCATCGAGTTCATACGGGACTCCCTCATCTCCATCAGGGACGACAAGGACGGAGGCACCCGCTGCATTTCCGAGTCGCAGCCCCAGCCCCAGACCAGAGTGAAAAAGCCCATCGCGGGGGTCATTGGCCCCGGCTCCAGCTCAGTTGCTATCCAGGTCCAAAACCTGCTCCAGCTCTTCGACATCCCCCAGATCGCTTACTCCGCCACCAGCATCGACCTGAGCGACAAAACGCTGTACAAATACTTCCTCAGGGTGGTCCCCTCCGACACGCTGCAAGCCAGGGCCATGCTTGACATAGTTAAGCGTTACAACTGGACCTACGTCTCCGCCGTCCACACGGAAGGTGGGTATGGGGCATCACCCTGCCCCCTCGGGCCGGCCCCGGGGGCGCTGCGCCCTCCGCGGCGGCTCCGCAAGGACGCGCCGGGGATGGGTCACCCGCCGGGACCCCGCGGGGGGAGGCTCCTCCCCTACACTGTGCCGGGCGCTGCCACCCGCAGAGACCGTATGGGGAATGGGGAGAAGTGTGTGGGTGCGGGGATGCAGTCTGGCAGCGCAGGAAAGCCCGCAAGAGAACGGGCATCTCCCCGGCGGTCCCGTCCCCTCCCCGATACACACAGAGTGCTTCGCGTGTTTCTAAATAAAAGTTAACAGATGTGAGCAGCTGGATCTGGGGCGGACAGCCGCGGCGGGGCCGGGGGCTGTCCGTGGGGATGGCGAGTCTGTGGGCCTGACGCGCTCGATCTCTACCATTGCGGGAATTTTGGCAAAACGGAGTCAGGGCTCAGCAGGGACTCCTGGACTAGCTGCTGGCTTTGCTGCGTGGGAACTGATTTCCTGGGACTGCGAACACTGAGGAGAGAAACACGAAATCCCTCCGCAGTCCAGGTAGTCCCTGCAAAATCAGGACCCGTGGGAAAGGGCGGGTAGCCTGTCAGGAAGTCCAGGCAAGAATGTTTGCATGCAGCTTTAGCAATAGTAAAAAATATTGCTCTGTACAATATTTTCATACTCAACAGGTTACTTAATTTTAAATATCAAAAGAAAAATATTAATAGTAAAGGTATTTTAGAAAGGAGCCGTTGGTGTATAGCCAGGTTAGGTGCGCCAACACAAATTGCAGAAGAAATTGCATTTGATAGAAAAGGAACTCTTGTGATATATTATTGTGATATTTCTGCGGTCCAGTTGTGGTCCTCAAAATGGGATTTTTAAGTATACAAAATTGCAAACCTGACCACATTATTACTGTAGCTTTGCAACTATTCTGTTTATCTGACAGTATCTCTTGCATGGATTTGATTTATGATTCCCTCTGGTTACTGAGCTGACTCCACACCTTTCATTCTAACAGAGATGACTAAGTAAAAAGAGATAGGAACATATATTGTGATGAATAAATAAAAGATTCTCCAGGAATAGTTGCATATTTACAACATTCAAAGGGGAACTGGATTGATCTGAACACCTAAACCAAAAAGTGCTGCAGTTTGAGGAAGGGTGGGGGAGATGTAAGAGCTGAAGAATGACCTGACATTTGCAGTTCATTTATGCCCTGTTCAGAGGAGAAAACGAACTGCTACCAAGAGTCGGAAATGAGCTATCAAGATTCTCTATCTTTGACAGATAGGATTAGATCTTGTGGAAAGCCAGGATGACAAATAAACATGAAACGGGTAAATTCTTTGTTGATGTAAATAGCCATTTCTCCCTTCAAGGCACTTCGGGGAGCTATGCTAACTCACTGTGCCTGAGGAGCTGCCTCAAGGGGCCGTCTCCCTCTCTCTCCTACTCTCCTTAAAATTAGTGAGCCTTACCTCTTCTGGAAAAGACATTTATAAAAAAGATTATTATAAGTAGCAATTTCAATCATTACTTCTGAGAAATTTTAATTAGATCCCTATTTTTATGAATGTTACTGACTGATGAAAAATAATTGTTGCAAGATATTTTTAGACTTTGAAATGATCCTTTGGAAAACAGGCACAGCCCACAAGGCAACACTCTCCTTTTAGGAAAGGTCAAAAGGATTTTGCAGATAATGAAGCTTAGATTAATATTTGCTATTATTATTATTAATCTCTATCTTCTGTTCCTTTATCATTAGAGTCGAGCTACAACTTTCACTGGAAATATGTAGCAAACTTTAACTTCTGCTTTTCTTTCCAAACAGACGGGTTATTTACCCTCACCTAACGACTGCTGGGTAGATTACAAAGTTGTGTTTTTTTCCCCTATTTAAAAGGAAATTAGTATTCATGAAAATCTGTGTAAATTGTTACATTTCTGTTGTTTCAAATCCCAGGCATCCACTGTGAGAGATCTGCTTGCTGGTTTGTTAAAGGTGAGATCATTCTTTGCAGACAACACAAAGGCACTCTGAATAATAGTCTGTGTGAAGAGGAACTGCTCCACCCATGCTATGTTTGGAAATACAGGGATAAAGAGTAGTCAGAAACATTCCTCCTCCACAATTACTCATAGGCCTCAACACTGCCTTTATGGTGGGCTGCAAAATGTGCTGGGAGGAATTCTAGGGTATCACAGGTTGGAGAAGCTCTTCAGCGGGGACTGTGAAAAAGCAGCATGTTTCTAGGAAATGCATAGGTTGACACTGCAAAGAAGTTAATTCTCTTGCCCTCTGGGTACTCCGGATCCAATCTGGCCCTCTCTCTAGAGCAGCAAAGCTGCATAGTTCCCACCCAACCTCTGGTTCTCATGGGGATGGACAGTGCTCAGCTCTTGTAGGTGCCCAGCCACAAGGGGATGCAATGAGACCACTGAGCTGACTGACCGCCTCTGTCAGCGAGCCATGGTCCTCAGTCCTCACCGACACAGAGCAGGGTCGGGGAAACAGCCCAGAGAGACGAGCCCTTTCCCAGGCTGAACAATCCAACTCCTTTGTTTACCCTTCCTCTACTCCTGTAGTCTAGCTGAAGTTATTTGAATGCCCAAAACAATACCAGTGTACACGATTACAGCTTTAATTATAATCAGAAATAAATACCACACAACTTTTGAGCCATGTTAACATGAAGCCTACACATGCCATCAGGATGGACACAAAGAAGTCACCCATGTAATATGTTGTCTTTAAGTAGTTTGCATTTGACATGAAGATTTAATCTACACGTGTTAATATGATAATTGATTAATAGTGATGACTTTTAACTACATTCAGTCTTTACACTCTAGTACATGAAGTCGCATGGAGATGTGCCAGACCTGTTGGGGCTTTTTGCACAGCGGTTTGTTTATTAAGAAGTTTAAACACTATACTTGGGTAAAAATTCCTGAGTTAGTGAATAAAATCTGCTTTCAAAGGCCCACATTGCTCCTTTTAGATTAAAATTGACACATACAACTCCACATTAAAGAACAAAGAAAGGGGGGTAACTAAGTTTGATTATTTTGTTCTGTATCTCAGTTGAGCAGAGTTGCACATTATGAGATTGAATTTTTTCCAGAGTGGGCAGCAGTCATTAAATGATGCAAGAAATCTGTGCATCTTCTGGCAGAAGTCTGTTGACTGTATAGTAGCTGCACAGCATTTTCAAGGCTATTATTTTTTTAAGTTTTCTTCAAAGATAATTCAGTCTTGGAGTTCTTGGCATGTCTGCATCTCAGCTCTAAGGCTTTGAAGTCATTCTTATCTTGAAATGCACTTAAATGGATACTTAACTCTGAGCCAAAGCTTCCTGTGGAAATCAAAGGCATCAAAAAGCATATGTGCTAAATTGGATACAACCTTGAGCATGATAAGGACAGAAGGAGCTACACTTGCTAAGGGTTACTTTCCAAGTGAGATATGCTGGTCTTCAGCGAAATAACCTCAAAGTCAGGGATCATTCTCAACTAAACCAGGCAGCCACTGGTTATTTGGTAACTGAAGATTTACAGAGGACACTTTTTTCCTTGCCTGGAGAACAATCCTCTGGCTGCCTCCAGAACTTGGCAAGAGATAGCAGGTATCACCGCTGTGCTGCTTTCATGCTGAAGGCACAGAAGTTAACAGGGTTGTCACCAGAAAATGCAGAACAGTTGTGAGATTGCTGTAGGTTACACTGACTTCCAAAACCCAAAAGACACCTGCACCCTGACTAGTGATCAACAAGAAGTCTGCATCAAATCCCTCATGTTCAGATGCTCCTCTTAAGCATTTTGAGATTTTTGATTCTGTGAAAACAAAATCTAAACCAGCAGAATAGATGTTTGAGTGTTCCTTACAATTTATGGATCATGCTTACGCTTTAGTGTACAAATACTCCACTATAAATGAAATTTCCATTCCAACAGATTAATATGCAGACTTTACAGAAGAAGCTATGGAAATTGAGTGATTAAGTTAATTGCACCAAATTTGGATTGTTCAGAAATTAATTAGAGAACAGTGAGATGTTTCTGGTCTTGATAACATTTTCTCAGATTTGTATTGCCAGGCTGTTTCTTTTTCTTGAGTGTAAGGTTTAAAATGAACTATGATGAAGCAGATGGCACAACTTTCAGATCAAAGTAGATGGTAAGTACATTATCTTCACACTGATTTTTGATAACCTGACTGATGCACACTGTCTATTGTAGTAACATACAGGAAACTCATAAACATGGTTATACATGTTGGAAAGAGGATAGAAGGGAGCGAGTCCCACACTTTATCAAAATTTCACTGGAAATAAATTCTTCCAGTAGAACCCACTGAAGTAGCTTTAGACATTCTAGAAGATAACACTTCTGTTCAGGATAGGTGGGGCTCTATTCATTAAACAGCTCAGAGGAATAATTTTCATACAATAGTGTTTAATTTTTCACAAGGTATTTTTAACTATGTTCTATTATTAATTCTATGGTGTCACTCAATGATTAATACTTTTTGATAAAATTATTGTCAGGCAACAAAGAACAGGAATTCCAGTTCAAATGTTTGAAATTTCAAAGTGTACAGTATTTCTATAGGTATCAACAATTACCAAAATGCTCTTGAAGGTTAACCTGATGAAGTGGTATGACTTATGCTGAGGTGTGTGCTCACAAGTGCATATTTCAATCTATTTTTTTCTGCATTTAACTAGTTTCACTAACCATCCTCAGAGGCTTCGTGACATGAAAAAAAGGAGAGGTATATGTCCCAAGTAGAACAGAAATTAGTTTCAAAACAAGTAAAAACTAGAATATTCCCTTCACTGGATGTATAAATTAGAAGGTGCTGGGAGATTCATTTACATAGATTGACATTGAGAAAATTATTTCTGGTGACAAACACTGTAGAGATTAAAAGAAATTCTTTCTTGAAAATATTTTGTTTCTCAGTATCCCTAAATTCACAAATAATATAGCTTTTCAACTGCACAACTGGCAGCTGCATGAGTTAAATAATCTCAAAAGACTCATCGAACTCCTGTGCCTGCCTTCTCAGCAATACTGCTAGAGATGATATTTATCAGTCAGCATCATGGGTTCATTTGTTCTTTACTTCTATTTTTTTCAGCATTATGCCCTTGCTCTCAGGTTTTTATGTCCCAAAATTCTCGTTAAGTCCTGTGAGTTTCTTTTAAAAATATTAAACAGACTTGACCTTCTCAAAAAGCTATGTGAAAATGCCTCTAAAGTATTCCTTTGAACTAATGGTTCATAGCATGATGGTGTTGCATGGAGGTTTCTCACAGAAAACAAAGAGAAGGATGTTTCAGGGGTCTGATGCATCAGTGAGCTGGTAACTGTAGTGGGAGACCAGAAACATTGCACCTGCCACATGCAGCCAAGAAAAATACTGATCAAAGTCCTCACTAATTCGCTGACCCATGTGAAATGAAGTGGGAATTTCAGTGTATCTTCATCTGTGTCTGCAGATTAAGCCACTGTCACAGATGGCAGTAATTAACACCTGTGCTGGCAGTCTGAACTGGAGGGTCAGGAACTGATTGGACATGAGCTACAATGCATTGCACCTGAAGAAACTGTCCCTTCCCCTGTGGGTAACTAAGGAATGCTAAGGGATGTCACCGGAGATGGTTGGAGCAAGGTGTGCAAGGGACAAATGCCATCCAGTGGGTAACTGGCTCAGGTTTGCTGGCTAATTTTTCAACTGTATCTTTTCTTAAACACTAATATTGCTATTATTACCATTAACGTGCATCTTAAAAAACAATTTCTAGATCTGGTTTTCCAGCCCAAAGCTGGCTGTTCAGAGGGGTGGCAGGAGTCTTGTGATCCTTGAAGCCATTGTAGCCATTACTCTGTTGGGCTGTAGTCCCAGTTCCTGTCCAGTCCAAAGGAGTGCCCACAAGCAACTATTCATGGGCCCTAAAGTACCATAAAATCACTGAAGTCAACCGAGTTTGTATCAGTCTTAGTTCTTTGCCAGAGAAGAAACACTCAGAGGTCCATTTGCTAAAATCCTGTCCCAATTAGAATAGCTCACAGCATAGGTAAATGGTGTGTAAGAAGTGTCTTGATCACTGTTTTGTACTTCTAATTCCAATGTGAAATGTGGGCAAACAGAGCAATATTCAGTCTTCAGGATGGGGGTACACCATGGTTAAAACTCACTTGTGAAATAACAGTTTCAGTACTGGTCTCAGACCTTTCCTGATAAGATTCCAGTAGTCCATTAGCTTTTTAGCTACCACCATACACTGAATGGATGTCATCCAAAGATACATTAAAATTACCCCCAAACCTTCTTCTTAAATGGTAAGGCTTGTTTCTGAGGCCATTACACACAGGTGTAATACACCTCATGTGTAATACTTTTAATTTATTAACCTCAAATTTATTTTCTCCACTTTGGCTTCAATCCGTTAGCCAATTAGTAATCCAGGACCTTCTGTCATACTCCATATTACCTCTATTTCTGCCAGAGCTTTTAAAAAGAAACCTCATCAAAAGCTTTCTTAGATTTTAAGTACTCTGTAGTGATTGTATAATTCATGCAGTGAATGTTCAAAGAGGTTTAATTAGCTGCTGAGGTATGTATTGTCTCAGAAAAGATGTGTTTGTTTTTCCTTGATACGGCGTATTTATTTATTTATTTGTGCCTTACTATTGTTTTGTTATTGTTCCTATCAGTTAGCTCTGTGAAGGAATATCTAAAGTCTGCAGAAATATTGTGTCTGTTCGCTGGATTATCCTCTATGCCTCTGTACTCCCTATAAATTTGGTTAAAAATGAAAACTGATATGTGAAAATATAAAATTACTTTTTTGCGCTTTACGGCTTGTTTTGGTGCTAAGAACACATTACCTGGTGCATGCCACAATAGAAAATTAGCTGGTATTGGCAATTCATTAAATACCACCTTATAGATTTGTTTTAAAATACATTGTATTGATACTCTGAGACAATGGTTCACTCCTATCCTACATAAGGGATGACCTTTGTATGAGAACCATCCTATCCACCTTCAGAGGTTGTGCAGACTGAGAGAATTAATTTAACTTTTCTGTTGTGGTTTTATCTTTCCTGAGTGCTCTTTTTATATAATTGGTTATCACTGAATATCAGGCAAGTTTCCCATTTCTTGAATGTTTGAAGAATGGTGGGTTATTAGATTCTGTGCCTTTATGTCTCAGAATTGTTTCATCTTGCTTTATTGTGGTTTTATATTTCAATTATCAAGGTATACTCAGTTCTCTTTCCCTCATTAGGACACAACTTAGGTTTTTTGAAATATTTGTTTTATTTTTATTTGGTTTGTTTTTTTTTTTTTAATGTTAATAGCATTAGGAAATTTACATTTCTGCTTTATCATGCCAGCTTTTTTGATCCTTTTGGAACTTTGGCTCTCAGACTCTCATATATTTCTGCTTAGTCTCTGTGTGATTTGTTAGTATTTCACTCTTTTGGCTGCACCTTTTAATGTCCTTGAAATTAGCTTTCTCATTTTTATATAATTTGTTTTGCTTTAAATTAAATATTACAGTTAGTGATTTTTTATTTCACATGCAGCTTTTTTCCATCCAAGTATCACCAAAGTGCAGTCACAATTACACACTACTTTTTGGATAGTTAGGTCTTAACACTGTATATGGCTCAAGACTAAGTCAAGAGTTCCTTTTTCTTTTGTAAGTTCAACAAGCAAATGAGTAACATGTATGAAAAAGAAATCAATACACAATATTTAAGATTTGTCTTCATTTTCCTTTATCTAAACTATAGTCTGCTGTACTACATACAGAGCCAGGGTGTGTCCATAGCATTTTGTGACACGTGGGGTGCTTTTTAATGAAAAGTACTGTCCATCACAAGCTGTCCTTTCCTCTTGTGCTGAGCCACTGCCTAGGTGGCTTGTGTGGATCAAAAAACAGGGTGATGGATATTTCACTTTACTGAAAAGTCATATTGTTTGTTATACAGTGCCATGGTCCTTTGTTTAAACAATTTTCATTCATAATCTCTCGTTAGTGTTTTATAAAAAATTAATTTCTTAAAGGATATTTGAATTATGCTAGCAGCCATCAACAATTTATAGGTCCCTTTGAAATTTGGTAGTGATGTTGTAAGGGTGGGAGTTTGGCAGTTCCGGCAGACAAAACAGTGAAGGTCATGTCCCATGCTGGTGCAGTGGGCAACTATAGCTGTAAGGCTCTTGATCCAGTGCTCATTGAAGTTAGTTGGTGGTCCAGTGGATCCTGAATGGGGCTCAGCATGGCTATCAGATGTTGTCTTTTCAGGTTATGGAGCTGACATTCATCAGTAAGCTGTAAAGATCCACAGGAGTTGT
>NW_020956617.1:52531-71250 GCF_003031625.1 Empidonax traillii
CATGTCCCATGCTGGTGCAGTGGGCAACTATAGCTGTAAGGCTCTTGATCCAGTGCTCATTGAAGTTAGTTGGTGGTCCAGTGGATCCTGAATGGGGCTCAGCATGGCTATCAGATGTTGTCTTTTCAGGTTATGGAGCTGACATTCATCAGTAAGCTGTAAAGATCCACAGGAGTTGTGAATACCACAGCTAGGTGTATCTCATAGTTAATTGAAGGTAGTATGAATGTCTGTGAAAACGAACTGTGTTTTTGTTGGATTTGTACAGATATTAGAGGATATTTAGATATATAGTTCTTGCCATACAAATTCCCCACTGAATTTAACACTTATTTCCCTTTGCGAATAGTTTGAGGAGCAAACTTTCATTTTCTCAAATGCAGTCAGTTGTTTGACCAGCAACTTTCATCCTGGTTCATCTGTGAATACAGATGGATTTGTACAAGGTAGTAATTTCCCAAATATTTATTTAAAAAAAATGTCATCTTGGCAAACTGCAATAAGAACCAGGCATGAATATTGCTGAAGTGACAGCTATTTGAAATCTGAATAAGTGTTCATAAATACTTTCTTAAAATGTCTGACCAGGGTACATTGAACATTAGATGTCTTTTTGCACGTGTAGCAGAATATAATGGATAAATTTGTAATTAATTTTCAGGGAGTGAGAAAATCTTTCAAGCTTATTTATATAAACCTTTCTTACCCACCTGGTGTTGTGAAGAGGCTTTAGCAAATGGGTATTGGACATGTAGAAGTTCATGCTGGGTATTGAAAGCTAATGATACTCCTATAGAGAATGTATTTCTCTGGCTGCAAGCTCTACATGCATAAGTCTCAGTCTCTTGCCAAACTTGCAAATATGTAAAAGTGAATATTAATACTGTTATGGAATGAGGTAGTATGAGCACTGGAAAACTGTATGATGATTTGAGAGCCTGGAAATTAAAAATGCACTTCTATTGAACTGTTCAGAATGGGTTTTAATAGTGGGTCAAAAACATTCCTTTGGAAGATGCCCTTCTTTGCCAGGCCATGTTTCCCTGGAAGGATAATCTCCTTCAGGATCAGATTACAAATTACAGCTCTCAGCTATATGAAGCAAAGTGCTGAGCTATGACAGTTGCTGCACTGGAACAAAGGTGTACAAGATTTTAAGAAGCGTAAGTGTTCCAGGTAGCAGCCCTGGCAGCCTGGATATCACTTTGTCCTCTCTTGTTCCCGTCTACCCTCAAGGCACTACAATTATGGTCCTCAGGTGTCACTACATTCCCTTGTAAATATGCTTAGCCTTCCTCCTTCAGGTGGAACATTTTTTGTTCCCTGTCAGGTTTGGCCAGGGCACTAATATCTGGCAGTTCAGTCTGGGCCTACCAAGTGACATGGTGGCAGTGTAGGGCACTCAGAGCCAGAACTCCTTCTGCTTTCCACACAGTGCCAACCTGCAAGTGAATTTGCAACAATAACAGGAACGTTTTCCAGAACTTGCTTATGGATTTGTCACTGACCTCAGAAAGAGATGAACAATACCAAACACATGACCCTAACCATGCCTTAATGGTGTCCTTCAATGTTGGCATCCTGCAAAGGGCAGCATGAGGATATAGGAAAAGTAGCATGGGGACAGTAATATGCAAAACTGATGTTGTGAAGTTAAATAAGGCAATGAATATTGATATCAATTTATTATGAAACAGCCAAAAAATGCAGAGTATTAAGTTATGCCAAAAACCCAAATACAAAAGACAAATGAGCTATGCCAGACAGCTCTGACTACCAAGACAGCAACCCCCAGAAAAATAATAAGATAGTGATTCAGACTTCAGCTGACAAAAAATCGTAATTAAATTAAAACCATTCAGTGTGACTCTATGAAAAATAGGTCTTCTCAAACAAGCCTGATTTTATTCCTTGATGAAAATGCAAACTTGGTAGCTACAGATAGCAGTGTAGATGAAATATCTTGGATTTCTGTTATGGCACTGAATTAAGATTACAGAATATTCTTATTAAAAATGCACTCTCCAATGTCAGAAAAACAGATGTCCCACAGATTTAAAATCAGGACACTGATCTCAGCAAATAAAGTTTGACCATCAAATATTATGTGCAGAGATTGACAAAGGATCTAATGCCTCATTGTGTTTATCAGTGACTTACAAAGAATAATTGCTGTGAGGGATGCAGATTTGTTAAACCAGGAGAAAAGGGAAGATTCAGATCTTTTGGTAAGCTAGGCACAGTCTAAGAAAATACATGCCAATACAGTCAAATGTCAACCACAAATACAGGAATAAAGCACATGTGCAACTTGCATATTGTGTGTGAAGACTATGTTGTGAGAATTGTATCCCTGAAAGAAGTCCTAAATACAGTGTATGATTATAGATGAACTGTGTCAAAAATCCCATCCCAAAATACAAAAAGCTAATGTCAGCCTTGAGAGACTGGAAACTTAACCTCAGTCTAAGGATTATTAGTATCAAGTTCTCTGTTCTTCGTTCAGTTCTGTTCAACATTGAAAAAATAATATTAAAATCTTGAAAAGAAATAGGGATAAAACTCTAAATTATTTGAGTGCTGAAAAATGTTCCTGTTATCAGGAATCTAAACCCGATTAATCTGTCTGTTTTTTTCAAAAGAGATACAGCCTAATTTATAAAAAAATATCAAAAGAATCCATTTCCTTCAAGGTAACAAAGACACTGGAAACTACAGGGTTCTATATCCTAATGGTTAAATGCACAACAAGCACTGATTGCTGGTAAAGCAACAAATTCCAATTAGAAAAAAGAGAAACATTTTTACTTGTGACAGTGATTAACCACTGGGACAAATGACTGAGGAAAGTGACATATTTTCAGACTTTTGATTTTGTCTAATCAAAATTAGCTGCAGATGTTCCAGACAGTTTTATTTGAAGTGCATCTCACTGGACACAACACAGTGGAATCTGGAGTGGGTGGAACTAGGCAGGTGTCTGATAGCAAGAGCTAACTCTTCTTCTTTTATGGATAGTTTTGATTATGTAAGGAGGCAAGAAAAAGGTTTAATTGAAAGAGTAGCTTAATATTACTGTGCTTGTTCAGCTCCCCAGGAACACCCAAAGTATCCTGTGTTGTGGATACTGATTATACACGAAGAGAAACTCAGGACAGAATAATCCTCTCAGTCAAATTCAGCTGCCTGTTTCAGTTTACATGCAGCATTTGAAGTCAGTATTTGTCCTCTCACCAGCAGATGATGCTTGTAATGCATTTTACCCTTAGACTGCAGAGCCCTTTATTTCCTACTGGTTTTGTTTGCTTTTCAGTTTCATATGGATTTTATAGTGCACTTATTCTCTTTCTTGTGACATAGATGTTGGCCCCTGCTACTGAAGAAAACAACAAGTTTTCTAAAAGGATGTCGTGACATTTTCCAGTGGTCTCATTAATTAGAATACCACTTTGTACCTAAAATGATTTAATTCATGTGACAGCCCATGCTAAATAAATGAATAAATAAACGTCACGGAAGAAAAGAAGCTGATAGCTAGGTTTATTAACATTTTTACCCAGCAGTTTTTCTAGAAATTAATTCAGTGGTGAATTTTGGAGTAGCTGTTTTAATTTTAACAGAGAAAATATGAACATCAATATTTCTGATTGTTTCAGAAACCAACCAGCATGTTATAATGGTATTCCTTTATGCAATGAACATCTTAATGTCCTTTTACAAGGCAATTTAGAGTATAGCCATGTTTGAAAATTCACTGGCCTTCATGCTTACTTGTGACTTTTCTACTGAGTCAAAGTATATGTGAAATAATGCATTCCACTTTTGCCATAGCTGTGTTGTCTGTGAAGTGTGAAGCAGAAATGCATTGGTACTGCAAATATCCAAAGTCACATCACTGCTTTTTATAGTCCATATCCTGAGGACACATGAATAATAAAATTCTCTTCAAAATTCTGGTAATACATCTGTATTAAGAACTATGATTTAGCTTTAATGAAGTCAATAGGAGCTATTGACCGAAATTTAGCCATATGCCTGACTCTGTGGGATGATCTTGTAAGGTACAGAATACTCTTGCTTGATCTCAAAAAGCATGTGAACACTAGCTAACCTTTAGGCACTTGAATTATGGAGAGCAAGAACTAGCCAGACACTTAGACAATACAGTTTCTGGAGATAGTTCACATCACAGCAGTGCCCAGTGCCTTACCAGATGAGGCACGATATGCTTATCTCATAATAAAGACAGGCTTTCTACTGATAAAGCAGACATTTATGAATCTTGTAAAGGTCTGTGTAGGGGGTTAGGCTAGGGGGAAACTAAAGAGCCTTAGAACTGTAGATATCAGGGAATTACGAAAACTGATGAGTGGGTTAAATAAAGACAGGCTGCAGCCCGCTGGAGAAAAGGGGCAGAAGTTTGGATGTGCTACTTTGAAGTGACAGGTAAAAGTTAGTTGTCAGTCTCTTTCTTAAACTGGAGTGCTGAAATACCTGATTGGCTTGGCTTTCTAATTTGTAATTATTTTCTAATTTTATGAATAGAAGATAAAGGTAAGTAAGCGGCTAACTGATTGTTGAAACTTCATTGTATTTACCTATGTAAGAATTAGGATTTATTTTTAAGTATTTTATTTGTTTTGCTTTAATTACTCATTTGTTCTACTGGATTACACTATGGTAAATGACACCTGGATTTTTTTCCTTTCTCTTTTTTAATGGATAATTTTAGAGTGCTGATATGTAGGTGTTTTAATTTACAAGCTCAGACAGCTCTTTTATCATAATACATGCAGGAAAATAACATGCAATGCAGAAAAAGAAAGGACCTATTTCTGTGTCTCTAACATAAAGACTTCTGATATAAAAGGTTACTGGCTTTTTGGTGTTTCCAGCTTCCTTATACCAGTTAGTATAAGTTAGTACAAACTAAATTTTAAGAAGGCTATCTTAAATTTTCTAGCCCATAACAAATGCTAACTTAAAATTCAGAATACACAATATTTTCTGAAACAGAAATTTAAAAAAAAATTATAGATCATATTTAGAATAAACACTATGTGTGCTTCATTTCTTAGTAGGCAGGCTTCATTTTGTAGCCAGAGCATGTAGGTGACTGGGAACTGCTGTGAAACAGAACTGGGTTGCCTTGTTTTGAGGAGAAACTTGAATTTTCATTCACTGAAATGAAAATATTCTTGTAGAATCATTTGCTTTCAGTGAATTCAACGCTTTCCAAGGGGAGCAGAGTCCAGCTCAAGAAACACCGTATTCAGTGACTAAGTCACTCTCCTGTGTGTGTGTAAGATGTATTTTCTTACCCTCTTGTGTTGAAATTGATACTATATCGCCCACTTCTCTGATGATTGCTCTAAATGCTGACCTGCTCGATATGAACTTTTATGCCTACAGAGGCCTCATTGAGTTTGTAACATCATACTGAAGCTTTCACAACTAATACCTTAGAGATAGCAACATTAGCATTTTGAACTGCAGCCACTCAAGGACTTGGAAGTGTAAAATTTCTTAGTCTAGATTTATAGCCTAGAGCACTCTAATGGACAGTTCCTAGGTGGCATGCTTTGTGCTTAAGTAGCCTGAGTATCTGTGTGACTGATCGTGCTGATGAGGTATAAGAATTTGTTACAGATAAATGAAATTTAATACACACCATTTTGAAAGTTTATTCACTTTTTAAGATATTCCCAAGTGTTGTAGAAGCTGTGGTGTTATGAGAACATAATTTGTTTTGAAATAGGAGGTATATTTTAGAAATGCAGAGTAGAGACAGAAGTCCAGTTTTAGTGCCACTTGAGCAGAAGTTTCTCGAGACACAGTCCAACTCAAAATCACATGATTGTCCAAGCATCTCCCCAGCATTACCTTCAGTGTTTCCTATTATAATTACCAAGTCAGTAATTGCATCCCATGATGGATTCCAAGATTCCATGTGTGCAGCATTTTTAGTTCCTGAGAGTTTACATTTATATGTGTGTTTAACTGCATATTTCATTGTTTATGTCAAGTTTACTAATTTACTTAGATCAGGATGCATTAGTAACTTGTCTCCCAATCTTTCGGTCATTTGCAAATGTTACTGGTAACACTTTCATATTTTTGTTTTTTTCAGGTCACTGATTAATGTTAACTAATAAAACCTAAGAACAAGTCCTTATGGGAGACAATAAAGAGGCACCCATTCAGTTAGTGTTCCTTTACTACAAGTATATGTTGAAGCCTATCAGTCAGACTTCAATCTATTTTATGTATGCAATACTGATTCTTATAATTCCAGGTTCACAGTCAAAATGTCATGTGAAATGAAGGTAGATGTCCTGTGGAAATCTAACTGTACTGCACTGACATTATTACTTTTTATAACCAAGCTTGTAAATCCAATGATAAAAGATATTTTGAATAATTGGAAAGACATAGTTTTCACATACATATAATGATTGGCAACTCTTACATTGTCCCACTCCCTTAATTTTTTTCCTACACAAATTCCATGTCAGCTCCTGAATTGTTTTGTCCAAAATGGATGTCAGGCTGACAGTCCTGCAGTTATTCAGGTTAACTCACTTATTCTTTTCAAGTATTGCACAACACTGCCTTTTCAACTTTCTGGCACTTTTCAATTTCCAACAGCTACTGCAAATAGTTTCTAGTAGTTCAGAGAGCTTGTCAGCCACTTTTGTCAGAAGTTATCTGAACACATCCATTTAAATGCCTGCTTTTTGGAGATACTACTTGATTTCCTTGTGAGTTGGGAAGGGAAATTACCATTCATCATCACCACCAACACCGTCATCATCTTCTGGTATGTATACATTGTCCGTCTCTTTCCCAAAATACAGAAAATAAAAGGTTATTAAATGTTTCTTTCTATTCTGCATAATACCTAGCACTGACCCATCATCATCCTCCTTTATCTTCCTTCCTTCCTTCCTGCCTTCCTGCCTTCCTGCCTTCCTGCCTTCCTCCCTCCCCTCCCTCCCTCCCTCCCTCCCTCCCTCCCTCCTTCTTTTTCTTTCTTTCCTTCCTTCCTCTTTCTTTCTTTTTTTTTTGTTTCTTTGTTTCTTTTT
The DNA here is from genome assembly GCF_003031625.1 of Empidonax traillii. Taxonomy (NCBI): domain Eukaryota; kingdom Metazoa; phylum Chordata; class Aves; order Passeriformes; family Tyrannidae; genus Empidonax; species Empidonax traillii. Next base: position 59,617 of record NW_020956617.1, read on the forward strand.
CTTAAGTTCTCAGCTCCTGAAGTTTCTCTGTTGGACCTTTGGACTCCCATACTACTGACTGTAGCCAAATGACATAATTAAATTTTTTCTGTAAGAAGAAGGCCACTTCAGATCCAAACAAGGAAAGTGACTGGGATATCTTAGTGGGAGAGGCAGAGAAAGGCACAGCTCTGTTGCCCAGTTTGTCTGCTTGCTATGGAAGGCACAGGGCCAGTTGGTGTCATGAAGGGCAAGAGATAACACATGAGGTGCTGCTGTGGGAGTGACAGATCTCAAGAGCAGCAGTGAGGAACACTGGCCTCCACATCTCAAGATCTGCCAGGAGCAACCAACCTGCTGCTCCAGAGCTTTCACCCAGCCCTGTATGCCGGGACCTCTCCTCTCACCTGCTCATGCTTTTGGCAAACTTTGCATCAGCTCCAGCTACAGAGCTCTGTGTGTAGCAGATAGATGGTGGTTCTGTGTGTGTAGAAGATGGCAAATCTCTGATGGTGTTGCTGAGAAAGGTTGCCCAGACAACATTTGGGCTGCTTGAGTCATTGTTGTGCCTTTAGTGGTGCCCACAGTTGGGTTTGGCACTGAAGAAAGATATGTTTTGTTTCTCAAGGATGGTAAACACAGCAGTTGTTTCAGGGGAACTGTCTATTCCCAGGGCAGAGTTATGACATATCTCAACTCTATGAGAAAATAAAGAAAAGGGGCCGTTTGTGACTAAAAAAAAAATATAATAGCCACCCATTGGTTAAAGACAAAATAGTTCATTCCTCTATTGCTGTATATACATACGTGAACATACAGGAGTGCTTCAGATGTTTTTCACTGACATACTGTTTTATGTTCATGAGTCTGTCTTGATGTAGATATCCATTCAAAATAAAATATTATTTAGGAGGGAAGGAAAAAACTCAACTAATCCACTCAAATTAAGTTGTCAGGACAAAAATATCTTGCGGAGACCTCAAGAAATGTTAAAAATTCAGAAGATTTCTGCCTTTACTTTTCTTCAGTTTTGTTAGATTACAGTGCAGGCAGCATGTCAGAAAAGCAGCAGTGCTTGGGAGAGAGCATTTATCAACTGCTAACAAGAGGATGAAGGAAAATTGAAATGCCATTACAGCCTTATCCTTTTTTAAAAGTGAAATACTAAATTTTCTGCTAATTCATTTTGACAGATGATATTCTGACAGAGCTGACATCTATAACAAAATGTGACTAAAGTGGATGCAATTCAGGAAGTGATGTTTCATTTTTTTTCCCTTGGCACTATATCAGTGTAAAAGTTAATTCAGATTTGGATTTATTTTTTTCTTGAATCCATTTATCTTTGATCATCAATACTTTTTGTTATAGGCAGACATCTACTTACAAAAATAGCAAACCCGTTCATTAGCTTCATAGATTGTAAGCAAAATGAAATAATTAATCTGATTAACATTGCCAAGGAAAACTGTTGCATCTAACCTCTCTTCCCAAGCAATTTGTGAGGTGATATTAAATCACAACCTTGTTAACAGCCTTTTCTCTCTCAGTTTGGATTTTTCATTGGTAATGTAAGCATTTTGTTATAACTCTGGACGAGATTTAACAGAAGATTAAGTCTTGGGAGGAAGGTGGAGCAGGGTATTCTTGCAAGTTACTTTTCTATAAAGCTTCAGTTACAACTCTCTTTGGGATGTAGGGTTGAAAGCAAGGCTGGCAGTGTTCCAACAAGATATTGCAGAGGTATTTCAGATATAATTATTACTCAGGACTGTTTGTTGGTTGTTGAGATAGACTAATCTGTGGCTGAGAAGTGCCAAGCAAAACTCATCGCAACAGGATTTTAGTCTAGATAAAGGCCCTGCTGCCCCTGAGCTTTTTTTTTTTTTTGATATTATGATGAGGCTTTTCTATTGCTCACTGAGTGAAAGTGATTACAAGGAAAGCATCAATCACAAATACTTCTAGCAAGCAGAGCAGGGTGTAAAGCCATAAAGCCACTGCACTAGTGCAGAGGTCAATGAATGCTTACATGAAGAGATGTGATTCTCCCCAGGCAGGTGTATTCGCACTGTGCCACCAAACTTGGTTCCAGTGCCACTGAGAACCTCAGTTGTCTTTCTGAGAGTGTTTTTTTTTGCCCACAACTGAACTATGAAAAAATCAGATACAGTCTATTTTGCTGTAGGCTGCTATGCAATAGATTATTTCAGGAGGTTCCTATATGTTAATTCAGTAAAAAAAGTTTGCCTGCTTTTCCCTTTTTTAATAATTGCAGTAATAATTTGTCAGACAATGTATTAAAAGTAGTATCTTTAAATATTATTTTTAGATAAGAAGTTAAATGTACCTCTAGCAGAGTCTAGTGATTTACATTTTTTATCAGATCCTGTTTTGTTTCCTCTCTAATCTCTTAATTTTTAGCATGTCTTACTGGTTTGATATGCTCACTTTGTCAGCTAAGGAAGATGCAATAAGACAGTTTGGAAATAATGTCATTCTACATCTTAAGAATTGTCAGAGGCATTGCATAAGCCTGCAGTCCACAATTTTTCCATCAATCATTCACTTGAGCCTCTGTTTTTGAAAAATAAAATCAATATATATTCAGTCTAGATAATTTCAGACTCTTTTTTAAGGGGAACTATGTTTGGTTTTAGGTTAATAAGAGCTTGAAATTTCTCAGAAAGCACTGATTTAAGATTAGGGCAGTCAAACTATTTAGGTAAAAATGGAAATCCTAAAGCAAAAATTCTATACCAAGAGTCATCAGCCAGAATAAAGCCTCTTCACAGAATCACACAATATTCTGAGTTGGAAGAGACCCACAGGGTCCAACTCTTAAGTGAATAGCTTGTACAAGGGTCAGAAATAGCTTGTACAAGGGTCACGTCTGCTGACCTTTAGCAGACTTCAAAAGCTTCTTGCAGAGTGATTCATCTTTTCTTTTTCTTTGGTCATCTTGCCTTGACACTTTCACTCACTAACAAGATGTACCTGATGGTCCGCTAGAGTTCAGTAATGATTTCTGGGGTTTTTTATGCTACTTTTAGATTTTCCCAGTCTGTACACTGAAGTTTTTTTTTTTTTATTAATCTCAGAAGACATAATGAATTTGTCTCTTAGGTTCCCAAAAGCCCAGGAGCGTCCCTTGTCAGCTATGCATTTGTGCTTTTAAGTGTGGCCCCACTGTACTGCTGTATTTATCCTGCTAATACAGTCCCCTTGCATCTGTATAGACAACAAGCAGCAAAGAATACAAAGAGGAATGTTAGAACCAAGAAAGGAAAAAGTTAGAACACAAATGTTGCTGATATTTACTAAAATCTCCAAACTTACACAGTTTTAATGCTGTGGTCTTTCTCTGCATTGAGTCGGAATGGCATTTTTAAAACTGTCAAAACTTTAAGCCCGAAGTCCCTCTTCTGTTTTTGCACTTGTATGTGCATTAACCCCAGATTCAATCAATGAAATCTGCATCCTCAGTACGAAGTAGGTTTTTGCCCTCACTCTGTCATTTAAAGTGCTTTCCAACAGCTTATAAATAGTCTAGTTACCAAAGCTGGAAATTGAGGTCTGCCTAAAGCACCTCCTTCTCATAGTATGTTAATATGCATAACCATATGCTTTTCTGATTATATTAAAACCTGGATAGATGTATATGATAAGATTGTAGTTCCTTTGAAAATACCATAGCAATGTGGGATATGTTTTTAAGGATAAAGCTAATTTTAGACACAAAATCTCATTAAATACAACGCCTAGTTGTTATTATGTAGGAGGCAGGACTACAGAAAAATATAACAAATATACTATAAGTTCCTACAAATTCTGGCCATAATTCTGAGGTTCCTTATTACCAATGATTTTTCAGGAATGAGCTTGCTCACAGTTGTGCTGGTAATTCCTGTCATCAGACTGGCACTTCAAGAGCAGCCTTCTGTATTTGTACTCACCCTTCCAGATGCATCGAAACCGCATTGATATCCCTCCTCCTCTAGTAAGGGATGCACTGGCAGGGGCCAAGAGGACCTCACATTAACAGAGTCAGTCCATACTGTCTTTGGTGGGCATTTTTTGCTCAATGTCCATATGGGAAGAGCTACAGCTTGAAATGAGTTGCTTTTCATTGCTCATCAAAGTTGTGCATATTGCATACATGAGGGAGTTTCTTATCTCTTTATTCCTCTGGGTAAGCATCCTAGAGGGGTTTAAACTGAATCCATGAAGGAAATAGCCTGAAATCTGTGACAACAGTTTGTGTATGATTTCACTTACCACTAGCAGCGTTTTCTCCCTCCCTTCCCCACTGATGTTTTATCTGTGCAATCAGGAAGTCTTGAGCTGGATCCTGATTGCACGAGAGGAAATGAACAGTGGTTAATTTCAATATTACCATCTGAGGCTCAAATAGTTTCAAAGGAGAGAGAGAAAAATTTGCATCTAGACCATATCTTATATGAAAACACTGTTCACTACTTATTTAACACATGAATGGTGAAAAATACAGCAGCATTTTAGGAACAGAGAAATTCTGCTGTTAATGGAACAGCTAAATACTTTCTACACTGTCTAATTCTCCTAGCATGTAAGTGGGATCTGAGCAGACTCACAGATGCCCCAAAGTTTCCTATTCCAAGCAGCTGTGGTTTTGTTTTGGTATACAGTTACATACAGAAACATCACTCTCTTAATCCAGTGTAATCATAGAGTCTAATAGGATACAGCTCTTCAAAACTTGTGAAGATGAAGGTGTCCTTTAGGATCACTGTATGAAAATCAGCTACTCAAAAAACAAGTGCTTGCAAAACATACAAATAAACTATTCAATTGCATGAATAATACTGCAAAGATAACATTTACAGTTAATAAAAGGGACATATCATTACCATCCAAAGTGGTATGTGCCTTGTATATCTCCTAGTTACATCTTAAGAAGAATCATTATTTTCTTTCCACAATAGCGTGGGAAGTGTCAAGATTTTCCAAGTTATTTTGCTGAAATCTTGGTTCTGTAGTAACAATTATCAAATCTAACAAGTATCTTGCTTACTATGAAGGGCAGGAGATTATGTGGGACTAGTATAAAGGAGTACTAGGTCTTTGCCATGCCAGAAGTGCTTTGTTGGAGGGAAAAAGTTTATGTGAAACCACGGGGGTGTACAGGATTTGCAGTAGCCTTTGCACTGCTGATTTTTTTCCTCTAAGAAGACTCATTTCTCTTCTCTAGCTATTTAACACTTTTATGAACCTTTTATGAGCTTGCTGTTATAAATAGCCTCTCTGGTTTTTTGCTTCTTTTTACACTTGGCCACCTTAACACCTCTGTTTAATACTAATTTGTGCTTCTGAAGCTTAGTGGTAATTAAATTAATTAAAATAGAAAGTGAACTTTTCACCCCTTTGGAAAAAAAATGGCACAAAGAAAGAAATTAAAGTGTCCAATATAATTAGAAACTCAAAATTTGTTTACTTTTTGATCTCAGACATGTTTTTGTATCAACACCAATTCACTCATTTGCATTTGGATTAGATACAAGAAGCAGATGATATTTGGCCTGAAAACATTCTACATGTCTGAAGGATTCAGTATCTTCTCACTCAGCGTTGCTTACATCTTGTCACAGAATATTATGTTATTTCATACCAGAGGCACGTTAGTGATGTGAGGTTATACAATGTGGTCATGGTTTAAGCCTAACCAGCCACCAAGCCCCACACAGCTGCTCACTCACTTCCCTACCAGCAGCATCAGGGAGAGAATCATAAGGGTAGAAGCTGGAGAACTTGTGAGTTGAGATAAAGACAGTTTAATAGGGAAAGCAAAAGCTTTGCAGACAAGCAAAGCAAAACAAGGAATTAATTCACTGTGTCCCATGAGCAGGTGCTCCCAAGGTGTTCAGCCTTCCACAGGAGACCGGGGCCCCATCACATGTAACACTTACTTGAGAAAACAAATGCCATTACTCCAAATGTCTGCCCAGCTGCTTCCTCTGTCTTCCTCCTACCTTCTATACTGAGTATGATGTCCTATAATTTGGAATATCCCTCTGGTCAGTTGTTGTCACCTGTCCTGGCTGTGTCCCCTCCCAACTTCCTATGCACCTCCAACTTCCTTGCTATTATGGCAGTAAAAGCAGAAGAGGCATTTGCTCTGTATGAGCACTGCTCAGCAACAACAAAAAAACCAAATCATATGATCAATCTTGTGACCAGCACAAATCCAAAACGTAGCCCTGCACTAGCCACTGTGAAGAAAATTAACTCTACTCCAGATGAAACCATCATGAATACCAAAATGGAATTTGTAGTGTCTCTTGTGCTTTTGGATCATACCACCTTGGTGCACAGCCAGAGCTTCAGGGACTGATTTTCTAACACTCCCAGCATTTGAAGTACATCTGTTGAATTGCTATATTCCTTCTTGTCTAAAGTCATATGTTGCTGGAAAGAAATATATGGAGTGTCTTAATGTGCAGATCAGACCTACCATACTTGTTGTCACAGGATCAAGAAGCATCCATGTTGTTTTTTATTGTTTCAGTCAAGGCAGAAATGTCAAACACCCTGACAAGTGCCATTGCTCCTCTAAACCCCTGATGAAGACCTTAATCAAAACTCCTGGCACACAGTGGGCTTTGTTGTTTCACAGTGCTGAAGCAATCACAAAGTCTGCCTGAGGAGTGTCCATAATGTTTTTACTGAAAAGACCACATCTGCACAGCTGCAGATGCATGGATTTTTCCTGGCTCTGGGCTATGAGATCAGAGCCAGCCACGCTGATGCTGCCCTTGGGGCACTGTTGAGGCTGAAAGCTTTGTTTCTTTCCTGCCAGCAAAATGCCAAACCTGAGGCCAGTAGGCCACCCAAATCTGCCTCACAATGTGCCACCTCACAGCCTGCTTCATCAGCAGTTAATTACAACATTCCTGGACATCTTGTACTCAGCAAACTCTGCAAGAATGGCTGTCTTACTCTCAGTAGCTGATGGTTTTGGATGTGCTCAATATATGCACAGCCTCAGTCTCTCTCCCTGCATTTCACACCTGCCACCCTGCCATCCGAGGTTAACTGCCTCCCTGTGCTCTCCCTCTCCTTCTCATCTTGAGTTCCTCTCTCAGTAATTGGGACACAGCCTGGCAGAGGTGCCTGCTGTGCCTTCAGCACCCTTGGGAGCTAGGGCAGCACAGCTGTCAGGGTGCCAGCAGCCCCTTGTGGGACTAGCATCCCTGCTCTGCCAGCTCTGCTCTGTGTCCAGGGCATCTCCACATGCCCGCTTTGCTGGTGCCTGGTTTCTCTTGTCCCTCACAGGACCAATGCAAGTAAAGACAAGTTGATGGGAGCAAGCAGAGCTATGTCTTGCTTCCCTGGTGCAGGCAGAGGGCTGTGGTAATTTTTTGGGCTTTTGAGAAGAGCCATTCCCCTCCCCCAGCACATCTTTCCAGGAACATTCATTTGCAGACTGAGCAGATGAAGTCATGAGAGGATGACACACTCAGATTCAGATTGTTTTGTGCTGAGTACAGAAGGCTGATAGGATCTTCTGGATGATCATACAGGCTGTGAGTCCCCAGAAGCCATTCCTCAGGAGGTATCTGTAAGCCACAGGGCTGTGGTAGTGGAGGAAGAAAAACAGCAATGTCTGAGAAAAAACCCAATATTTTTGTCTTTCTCAGTGAAATGTTTTCTCTTCTGTTTCTTTACCCAACAAAGGGTTCTTCTCTTTTTCCTCCAACGAGCCATTTTACAAGCCTCTGTAACAGGACTGCCTATGTCTCCCTAAAGATTCACAATGTGTTAAGAGCTTCATCAGGAGAGCTGGAAGGGCCCCCTCTTGCCAATCCTAAGGCCTCCTCCATTTGGTCCAGAAGCATGGGAGGTGGCCTGGGAGCATTCCTGGGTGTGGGCATAGGTGAGGGTGTGGGAGGACTCAGGATGCCCGAGGTGCCATGCCTGGGGTGCAGCCTGGCAAAGCTGCACATGGATGCAGACCTACTGCCCTTCTTAACTGGTATGCAGTATCTCGTTGTCTCACGTGTTCAGGATTATTACTTTCTCCTACTTGCATTAGCCATTTTTTTCTACCTTACAAGATTGCCATTATGCAGTTCACTCTTTTATATTGCCAAAATTGCCCTAAAGGTCATGAGCATTTTTCTCTGTACTTCAGGCCAGTAGCTTTTTACATATTTGTTTCAAAGATGTGTGTTAACAGCCAGTAATGAAAAAAATGTAATAGTTCCTTTGTCTCTTTTAAAAGTTACTAACCATCTGATAGTGTAGCCACTGAAATTTCACTTCGGTGGGAATAGGTCCGAGCAGTAACTTTTCTTTAATGAGAAAATGAGTACAAAATACACTTCGAAAAGTAATTTAATTTCTAACATCCTTTCCAGATACCTCTTAAAGCCATTGATAATGCAGGTCATTGAGAAGTGTTCATACTCTTGCTTACTCTTTTTGGAGCATTTCATGGTGTTTGGCCTTTCTAAGTGCAGGCTTATGAAAAAATATAATTTGTGAGTATCTTGATAAACAAAAAAAAATAAATTAGCCATTTTTAAGTCTAAAAATTATAGGAAAGGTCAGAAACTGATTGCTCTGAGCCAGTAGGTTCAGAAACCTGATAAACAGTAAAAATATGTTTTTAAATTTCCATTAATTCTTTATGTTCAAACTCTCATTCACAGTAGGGTATTTGTTCACATGATTTTTGATTGCTCAAGGTTTAAGTCTTGTGCTTGAACGTGAGCTGACCTAATTGCATATATACCAAAACGTGGTAACTGAGCAAATACTTCATTCTCTCTTCTTGAAATGTCTGCTCATTTAAAAAAAAAAAACCAAACATTGAAATATTGTTCTTCTACTTTGATGTCCCTTTTTTTATCCTTTCTATTTTTGTAAATGATTTTACTAACTGTAATATTCACAACAGGCTTAAAAAAATATTCATAGGAGTTTAAACTTTATTCTTATGTTTCCTTTCTCCAGACTCATCAAGAAACATAAAAAAATATGTAAAACCTTGTTCAACCAATGCCAGCCAAAAGAAGCAACCAACAGTTAATGTTAGGCATCATTAGATTATTTTCAATACTTTCTGAACAGAACTGGAAGCTCCTTATTCTTAAGTCATGAACAAGAAGACTAAGTCCAGCAAGTAAAGTTGTTACAAGTACCAGGTATCTGCCATATATGGAACTGAAATACTTTCATTAGAAAACACAACTCTAAAACTTGTTAGATACATAATAAATAATCACTGGTTGTATGCTTTGAATACATTTAGGGGGAAAAATTACATGAGACCACATTTTGGCATCTTTCTTATTAAGGAAATGTCATTTAGCACCAGTGTTCTCATTACTTCAGACTAACTTCACCTGCAACTGTATTTCTGACAGGAATATCAATTAGTTGATCAAGATGATGCATCTGCTGCTTTCAGGATGAAGGTTTAAATACAACCACTTTACTCAGTGGAAGAGTTTTACTTTTGTCTTGGTCTTCTTTTCTAAGGTAATGCATCACTACGGTGAGCTGTTGGCAAAATGTGTGTACTTGGTAATTAATGACAAAAAGTAACCTAGCATTTAAGAAAATCATGTGACTTTTCTTATTTGAAATATAATCTCATTTCTCTAAGAAGCTGAATTTTGTTAGGAATAGTGTATTGTTTAATGGTTCTAACAATCACCTAGTTCACCCTCTCAGCTTCTGTTTTTATTTTCTCCCTTGTACTCAGTTTTACTTGACATCAGAAAACAAAAAGACTAGTCTGGCCTCAACAGCTCACTTTCTGCACTTCTAGAAGGGCCGGAAGAAAATAAGATGTAAGCACAGATGGCTGAGATCTGTAGTCTACTGAAGATGACTCAGTTCATTCATTTAACATATCCTTCTGATTTTTGTAATGCTGGAGTGCAGTTGCTTGGAAATCTCTAGTGAATCTGGAAAACTTTGTTACTGTAGCTTAAAAGAAGGCAGAGTGTTTACAGTGCTGTTTCAATTTCTAATAATGAGTCCTTCTCCATAACTAAAGTATTCAACATTGTGAGGCCATTATTCAACACAAAGTATCTCCAGCAATGTCAAAGGAAATTCATGGAAATGTATGGGAAATGCTGACTTCCACAGAGCCATGAGTTAGCTTGGGAGGCAAGCTGGTGGTGGTAAGGAGGTCTTTGATACCTACGGGTGGTAGCAAGCTAAAACCAACTTTAGAACTGAGGAGAGGCATAGCTGGACCCAATCTAAGCAATAGGGCCCAGTGAACAATCCAGCTGGTCCTCGGGAGGGGAAAACCTGTAATGAGTATCTGTGATGTTCAACCTGTATGTAACTGTCTTAGGGACCAATATTTGCAGGACTTATTTCTCTCTTCTTTAAAACCATGGCACTTCAAAAAATTAAAATAGCCACTTCAGCATTCTTTGTAAAGTAGTTTTTGTTTTCTCCTTTTTCTGCAAACCACTAAGAGTGAAAAAAGTGGTAGAGATTTTCCTTTTAAGCTTTGTAGTTAGACTAGGACTGTAGGTCTTGTGAAGTTTTTTCTTTTGATATTTTCTCTGCTATTTTGTCCTGGCTGGTAACAGAAGTGGAGCCCATGTCCATATAGAATTTTTCTTATTGTATAGTGGCCAATCCGCTAGGATCTGTGAGAAGCTCTCATAGTCCAACTCACCTGCTTTGAAGTTGCCCCTTAAAAAAACACCTGAAGTGAGATATACTCAGTGAAGAAAGAAAATTGCATTGAGAAAGCTATCTGAACTCTGAGGAGAAATTGTGTGGTGAAGGCTTTAGGTGGCAAAGTCAACATTAAGTAAAGAGAATTCATCGGAAAAGGAAACACAAATCATATTTGGGATAACTGATAACTGGTAAAATGTAGCCCCTCATGTGATAGCCTGGAAAAAGACATTCTGGGGAAACATGGAAGTGTTGGATCTTTGCCCTTTTCACAGTGATGAAGAAGTCTGACAGAGGTAGGGACGGTGCCAGTTCAGTGGCCCTGGAAGTTGAGTGCCAGCAGGACTGCTTTCTACAAGTGTAGTATTTATTCTTGGAATAGACCAAAATAACACACATTGGCAGATCCATTTCTACAGCTTTTCGGGGTTTTTTGTTTGTCTGTTACATTCATGGAATAAAGATGGACTTTGGCTTCTATTTTTAACTCTTCTAATCAAAGGTGTGGACAAATAGATGTAAGTAATTGAATTATTACAGCTTAGAAAATGACTGTTTGTCCCCTGAGATACATTAGCTGATTATTTATGTGGTCCCAACTTGTTACTAACACACTAGTTTAAATCTGATGGCTGAACTTTTTTAGTTTGCAATGGACTAAGAATATACACACAATTATTTAATATGGTTAAACTGATAAGAATTACATTAACATTAGATAACTCAATTTTTTTTCTTATTAACTGACCCTATTCAAAGATGGTCCTGCGGCATAGGGAGGCACAGTATATTATAAGAGAGAAAACTGTCACTCTTTTTGCATTTTTTTTTCTGTTCAGTGGTCTGAGACTTTCCAGTCTTCTCACACTTGTATTTGACAACTATACAGTTACTGTCATATTTCATACCATAACTAGTTTTTAACAAATTAGTTGTTGCAATGTGTCAGGAGGTAACTTGATA
>NW_020956617.1:72465-75706 GCF_003031625.1 Empidonax traillii
TGCTTGCTCTACTCTTCTCAAATTATCTGCCTTTGCACTAGCAAAGCTTTTCAGTAGTTATTCCTTGCTGTTATGTCATGCAGTCCTCTTGTTCTCATCTAATTTTCTCTCTGCCAAAAAGCAGTTAATTAGCTGAAGAAAAGAGATGCCCTATAGTGAATCAATACTGAACACCGAAAAAAATGCCATACCTCCAGCAGTCTACAAGCTTGGGAGAGGTGAACAAACAGATTATAATGTTGAGAAAGGAAAGAAGAGTACAGAGAATAGTTTAGCACTTGTTATTTTGAAAAAAGGGACCTTCTTGTGATATGACTTACCTCTGTAGTACCCTGCGGTGAAGGTAAATTTTGTGGTTGTATCATTAGTGCATTGCCTTTGCTGTGTGCCTCTGGGGTGTATGTTTTTAATTTTTTTTGGTATGTTTACCGTTGAACTAGGTGGCAGTTGTTGTCATTTAGAGGAATAAATACAGCAAATAAGCCCCTAAAGGTGAGGAATAAATGACCTCATCTGAAGAGATTGCTCTTGGCTCAGGTAGGTGAAGTAACTCTTGCTCCCTAATTTTTATAATTTAAGTGCATTGGAGCATTCTTCCAGGCACGGTTCTCTGCTGTAGATTTTATTGGGTTTGTAGGTGCTTCTGTAAAGTGGTCTTAAAAAAAAAGACCGCTTGGTATTTCGTATTAACACTGAAAGCAGAGTGAGAAAGAACAGTGTCAGTCTTCGTCTTCAGCATTATTGTCTTCTCTAAGATTTTTTCTAAACAGGTATTAGCCTGTATTTCAAGGGAATGTTTTCTTCAGCACAAATATGAATGGTTTACATTTCCTTATGTTATCATATAACTAATCTCTATCCTTGAATGAAATCAGACATGGATTTATGCTGGTCACGTTTTGTGGCTTAGGAAGATCCATGCAGCCATTTAAGAAGACGGTCTCCAGGATGCTCATAAGCGCCTCATTGCAGAGCTGTTTCTGCTCTATTTCATAAATGAAAAAATAAATGGTTCTCTTGACAAAGAGAATGGGGAAAAATTAGGCAAACAGCTATAATAAAAAAAAAAAGAACATAAGCCTTTTAGATGGAGCTCATGGGTTCTGCTCCCCACACTACTCAAGTGTTAATGTAAGCAAATAGTGTTACTTTCAGTATAGCTGTGTCACAAATGTAATATTTATTGGCTCAGAGGAACAATTTGTGAGGCTGATTTTTTGTTAGTTTCTTCTTTTGTAATCTTCTGTTGATCAAGATAACATCTTTGATTTTTACTACAGTATCTTAGTGTTTTGGTTAACATATTTAATGCACGGAATGCAATGAGTGATAATAATTACCACTACAAGTAACTCTCAGCTGCATCTTTAGATATGTGGATCCCTCCTAGGAATGACCTTATCTGGGATCTTTACAGTGGGGAAGCAAAGCTTTCCTTGGCACTGAGAGAAAAGTGTTATGAAAATGCTCTTTGTTAAATTGCAGCCATGACAGATTTAAAATTTAGCCTTTTGCTTCTGTAAAGACTCTGCTTGAAGCATATAAGGAAAATATCTGTTTTTTTGAATAGGGTAAAAGTTGAACAGAGCTTACAAAAATTGTTAAAATTCACAAGGTATTTGTGGTGCTCAAAGTATGTTACTGGTTTGCCTAGTTTTGGGTAGGGGTCAGAAAGAAAATCAGTTGTTTGTAGTCCCATAGTAATAAGTACTTTTACTTTTCATAGCTGATCCTGATAGCAAAGGTCAGTTTCAGATAAGCTTGGATCTTTTCTGATCTTTTCTTCAATGGCTCTTTCAAAGGAAAAAAGGTTCTCAGCTTGAGGCCCTCTTGCAACTCTTCATTGACTACAGTCACACACAGATTTATTTCATTACATGTTTCCTCTCTCAGCTCTTGCCCTTGTGTGGACTGAAATGGGTGTACCCACCAAGCTGGTACAGATGGCTGTGTTCTTGGCTGTTGCACAGAATTAATTGGGGTTTTCTATTCTATATATGCCCTTACATTGTGCATTCTCCAGTAGCTGAGTGCATTGAACAATGTACATAACATCTGTCACACATTTGTTTTCTCCCTGATGCTTTCTTTCCCTTTGGGGGGGAAAAGATGTGCAGCTTGTTGTCTTGTTCTGGGAGCACAGCAAACAGACTTTAGGAGGACCTCCCGGGTCAGCAAGTCTTGTCTCTGGCTGTTGCAGACTTCTTACTTTACATTATGCTCTTGTGAGCTGAGCAAACTCTGGTCTAACATCAGATTTCTTTGTGCTGCTGTTGGAAAGGTGTTACAGTATTTTCATGAAAGGATTAGAAAGCTTTCATTTTCAGCTGCAAATTTTCTACCTTGTGTTTTGCCTATTTCATCTTATGTCCATATTGTTATTGATCTTAATTAGCTTTTCTCCTAGACTCTCTAGCACACTTACTGAATTTATAGACAACAGTCTTAGTGTATATTTTGGTAGGCTGTTGTACTGTTGATACAGGTGTGATGATGTTTGAGATAATTGTTATTTCATCAAAATTAAAGCTGAGGAAAAGCATTCCAAGCAGATTAAATTTTTTGTTTCTTGAAATCATTAACTTGAACTACAGCAGAATTAGTTATGGCCAGTCTCTTCGCGAACGAAGAACCGGGGAAGGTCTTTACACCTTCCAGCCTGCGCATTGGATTTTTTAGGTGAGACACAGTGTGCGCGGAACTGAGCCCACCCTTTAATCCTGAGGTTCATCTCCCGGGCCAAGCACGCTTGGACGGTGGCAGCGAGGTCCTCAGGATGTAGATGGATTGCCTTACAGGGCTAACGAGCTCCATCTGCCCGGGGAGTGTCCTAACCGGGAATCGAACCCAGATCTCAGCGTTGACAACGCTGTGGTTTAGCCACTGCACCACCAGGGACACTAGCAGAATTAGTGCTGTATTGATGTATGACAAAATCCCATCTTACCTTAATGTTTAGGTGGGAAAACTGCTAGATTTATTTTCTAGTATGCATTGCCTAAACATCTAATGAAATTCAGTTTAGTCCCCCATCTCACCTTAAGTAAGACTCTTGGAATAATCCTACTGATTTCAAAGGAGCCTGTGTTGAACAAAGCTCCACATAAAATTGGGAAATATATCCTAATTTTCTCCCAAAGCATAAGGTGCTTGCTAATGGCAAATCAGTGATGAGGTTGTACTGCCTCATTCTGGGACCTGAGGCAAGTCATCAAAGCAATATTGCTCAAACCATACTGCT
>NW_020956617.1:76555-166746 GCF_003031625.1 Empidonax traillii
CCTACTGATTTCAAAGGAGCCTGTGTTGAACAAAGCTCCACATAAAATTGGGAAATATATCCTAATTTTCTCCCAAAGCATAAGGTGCTTGCTAATGGCAAATCAGTGATGAGGTTGTACTGCCTCATTCTGGGACCTGAGGCAAGTCATCAAAGCAATATTGCTCAAACCATACTGCTTTGAGGTGAATCCCTTGGTGACTGCAGCTTATGGCCTTGAAATACCTGGAAATGCCTCTGTCTGTGTCCTTCTCAACAAATGACCATCCCTATACAAGGCCTCATTGTTTACCCCTGTACAGGATGGTGGGATGGGACTGCTGAGCCCACAGGGTGGTCTGCCTGGTGGTGTGTTCCCACCAGGCATGGCTCTTCCTCTCTTCTTTCCTCCCCCCAGTTCTACAGAACCATGGCATTACTCCTGCACTGGAGTATGTCTGGCTCACAGAAAAAAAGCAGACTGACCTGATTGCTGAATCTGGTGTTGAGTCACACCCTAAAAAAGAGGCCGTTCTGCTGTGTTTCAAATTTGTGAGAAACTAGGGCGGTTCAGGGAAAAGGGCTGGGGAACTTCAATTTTGTGTTTGACTCTGGATCTAAGAGGTTTGTCTACGGTCTAGTATGACTATGACTGCCATAATGCATCTGATCTGCGGTAAATGATCCATGTGTTTGGAAAAATACACTCAGTTCTACTGTTTTTATACAGAAATGCCTGAACTGTCTCATGATGAACGTTCTTTCTGATGGCTATGCCTTTTGAGGAGGTTTTGGTTTTGTTTGTTTGTTTGTTGTTGTTGTTTGGTTTTTTGTGTGTGTATGAAGGAATTTAGGCTGATTCATAAGTCTTCCTCTTTGCGGCAGCAGTTTTAAATAGCAAATGGGGAAGAGGGACCTTTTCAGTCACCCCTTGCTCAAAAAGGTCTGGGTCTAGAAGTGATCAGTGTATCAGATATTACTCTCTCCATAAATTAAGGAAACATTTGGGATGTGGATAGCATCAAATTAGTGCTTCTATTTTTGAACCATTTCTTGTTACTGTTGATAGATATATTTTTTTGTAATCCATTTGTTCCTCTTTCCTAATGGATGTTCATCATAAATCCTTTGCTCATGACAAGCGTAAAATATTCAGAGAAAACTTGGGGTTTCACCTGTCTCCATAGCTGAAGGCAGTTTGAGTTTTGTAAAGCTGTTGATTTGGCTTCCAAAGTGTATAAATAGAAGTGAATTTGAGAATTGGTTTTTATGTTGTTTGCACCTCATAGTTCAAATATTTCTATACTAGGAAGGGTTACTTCTGAAGTTGTTTCAGATAGAAGTCTCCTATTCTTAGAGAGACATAAAGACTAAATATTAGCTATCATGAACACTGGTCAGTCAAATTAGTACAAGTGGCTTTCAAGGTGTTACCAGATCAGTGTGTTTTAATTTGCACCCATCTTTCATTCACTTTTATGAGCATGGACTACATATAGTACAGAATGGCTTGGAACTCAATCCTTTTTTCTCTTTGCTATAACTGTTTTTCTGGACTAGCACAACTGTCATTTTTGCCTTAGAAATGTTAGTAAAATTTTATTCTCACTGTCTGATCTGTCTTTATCGTCTTTTCTACCTATCCATCCCTTGTTTTCCTTTAATACTCATTGTTAAATCAATGTAAGGAAAGAAACTTGAAGTCTCCAGGTCAGTTAAAACCTACTGACTCATGGATATCCTGTTCCACTGAACTCTGAGTATGCTCATTTTGATGGGTTTCCTTTGCTCTTCTTTCTACTAATGGTAGTTGATTTTGGGTGGGGAAAATGATCCCTTTCCCATCACAGCCCCCCTTAATTGATTAAATGCATTATATAATCTAAGCCTTTTTTTTTTTTTCAGGAAATTATGGGGAAAGTGGAATGGAAGCCTTCAAAGAGCTGGCTGCCCAAGAGGGTCTCTGCATTGCTCACTCTGACAAGATCTACAGCAACGCTGGGGAAAAGAGCTTTGATCGCCTGCTCCGCAAGCTGCGAGAAAGGTTACCCAAGGCCAGAGTGGTGGTTTGCTTCTGTGAGGGAATGACAGTGAGGGGGATCCTCATTGCCATGAGGCGCCTGGGAGTGCTTGGGGAGTTCCTGCTAATTGGAAGGTAAGACTCTGGGATTTCTCTGCCTCTCTTCTCCCTCTCATCCTGCAGGCAGGCATTTGATTTCAGAACCGTGCAGCTTAGCTACCTGCAGTTTCCATATTTACTTGTCTAATGAATGAGAAGAGGTGGTAAGATGGTAGAGCAGATCTCACGAAAGGTGATATGACTGTGTATGCCAGTTTAATCAGAGGTGATACCTTTTGCTGAAGTAAATGTTAGTTACTAACTCCTTTATATGTATATAGGACATTAGTGTTTTTGTGCTTTTGCACACTCTGAAGGAATGTTTCATGTACAGAATTTAGAACCAAAGTAGGGAGGGAAAGATCCTAGTTTCAGAATGTGATCTGGAAGTGTGACATGACAATATTTCATGTGTTTAACTAAAGATGTCTCTTGATAATTTGAAACCCCGAATTATTGAATGGTTTTGATTACTTGAGCTTTTTTCCAGTCTTGTGATTACAACCTGGCATTCTCAGTTGTACACTTTGTTCTGATCTTTGCTGTTGAAAGCTGGGGCACTGCTATTATGCTGACTTGTTTGCTTTTTAAAACATCAAACTTGCTGATGTCTAAATGAGGATGTATGTGTGTTTTTATATTACTAGAGTAACAGTGCAGATGTGTTGGACAGACAAAGGGTGTTTTTATTAAAGCAGGAATGATTGCTTTTTTCTACTAGAGTTTATCTTTATAGGTATTCACTGAAATACGGTATTTTAGTTCTATGACATATTTCCTATCCACATTTCCATTTTTGTGATAGTTCTTATTTTGAGGCTTCTTTGAATTCCACCTTGATTTTTGCAATGTCTTTATGTCCTTTTTCCTGTCTTGATGAATCTTGTTCAAATGATGAGGACTGATATTTCGTCTTCTTTGTTAGATTGAAAATGTCTGTTTTATTATTTCTATTTATTGTTTGATTCTTTCTTATTATTTTAAAATACCTTCAAGAAATGTTTAAATTAATTCCTTCAAGGCCTTTGGCGGTTGTGTCAGCACCTATTCAGTTTCTGTTGTTATCTTATTTCATCAGGCTTCTTTTTGCCCCTTTCCTTCCCTAAAGTCTTTGTGTCTGTCATTGTCATGACTAGAATCCTCTCCTTTCACTCTGCATTATAATATTGCTCTCCCATGACTGTATTGCTCCTCAAAACCCACAGTTATGATTTCTATAAGTCAGATAGCTAATCTGGCCCAAACAACAGTTTGAAAACAACCAGTCACTCTTAAATTTTTTTAGTTGCAGTCTTTGTTTGCAGTGTATTTGGAGCAGAGGCGGTACCTCTAGAAGGTTGTGAAGATAAGATGTAGAACACCTGGAGAACCCTTAGCTTTAAAATGAAACAAGGAGTAAGGTGGTATTGCAAACAGTATCATGTTCTAGATTGTGTATGTGTGGCATCGTTCAGTTTGCATCAGCTGAAATGAATAATGGAATGTTTCACTACTGACATGTTTCAACTATGGTTTTTCAGTTGATATAAGAAACTGACTATAATAAAATCAATCTGAATGATAGCATCTCTGGTCTTTTAGTAGGTGCCCTGGAGCTTTAGGTAATGCTGTGGTTTCTTCATGTATTATCACTGTTATGGTGTCCCATTGTTCACCTGATTTTGGTGCTCCCTCTTGATGCTGTCCATACAGAGAGCCAACAAAGGAATTAAGCCTCCTATATTGAGCACCAAACCTAGGCACTTTGGTAATACAAATCTTAGTTTCCTATTAGGCCACTTACTTGATCCCCATGCTCCTTGGATGTGTGGAATATTTCGCCTTGAAATTTTGATGATAAGCTTTTACCAAACATTCTGCTACTCTATGTAGTTCAGTTGTTTGTCTTAGAATCTGCCTAACAATGTTGCTCTGAGCTTTTTGTCAGGAATGCTTACCTATTAAATGCTAATAATGGAATTTCTTTGGGAATTACAATGTATTTTTCAGGTAGATTTTCACATACCCTTCTTTTATGATTGCAATGGAGTCCCTTTTAGGGTTGGGTGCTTTGTGCCAATCATAAAATAAGCCAGTTCTTGCTTTGCACGGTCTGGATTGTGCCTATTATTTAGTTGAAATGGTGTTATAGGGCTTGCACATTTTTTGTGCCTGCAGAACTAAAAGAAAAGACATTTTCTTTGAATTGTCCTAATTAAGTGATTTTTAAAAACGGCAAATCAAACTTGTGAATAAGTAAGTTGCAGCAAAACTGCAGCGCTATGAATTTGGTCATCTATATACAAACAGGAACTAAAGCACACATTCACATTACTCTGACATGCTGTTTAGCCTTTTTTATTCAAGTACCCAGCTGAGCAAAAAAATCAAAAGCCTTTTAAGAACATTCTTTTAATTGAGGGAAGTGGGAGTGAATGTGAAATCAAGTTTTTTTCCAATAGTGAGCTAAACAAAGGCTTTAATTTACCCACAGGTTTATTATCAGCCACATTTTATCAACCTCAAACTCTGCTCTGAGTCACTATAAAGAGGAAGTCTTTGCAAAGGAACACCTGGCTAAATAGCTCTCTTCCTGCTACATCCTCAATATTGCTGTTGATCAAAGCAGACAGGAAAAGCTTAGCTTAACTAAATTCAAGGTATCAGAAAGAGAGCTGGGGAACTAAATTTGACTTCATTTTAATCTGAATTTCAGTCTCCTGTGTTAGTGAGAAGAAAGGGAATTTCGCTTTCTGAATCTGGAGGGAAGCTGGAATTAGGATAAGACAATAGAATAGGTTACAAACTGGCTTGAGATAGAATGGCAGATGTTCTGAAATTGATACACTGTTCAAATGTAGTGGAGAATTCAGTAAGAAAATTTAGTAAACTATTGTATGTATAAATCTATGTGGTAACTATAAATCTTAAAAGTGACTGACAATGAAAGGGAAAGAAAGAAAAACTGATCACGGCTCTTTGTATGAAAAGAATTATTAGAATAGTATTGGAGTAAGCAAAGGCAAAAATTATGCTAAGAAAATTAACTGTACTCTTAAGGGAGTTCAGGTGATAGCTCTTTTAGCAAAAATTAGTTTTGATGTGAAGAGATTATGTAGGAAGATGCTCAACATCATGTGTCTAATCATGTTTATGCAGGCCATTGGGTTTTATATTACTTAGTAAGCACCAATTAGATTTTGTGAGAATCTTGCAAGATGGATGAATTTCCGATATGTCTCCTGGCATGGTGCATCAAGATAAGGCACGGAACTGACTTTTCAGCCTCTGTGTGGGTAATGCAAAGCAAATGAAAAACATGAACAAAATACCCAGTCTGAAGAGGTACTCTGAGATTACTGGAGAAGATAATTTTTTAGATAAATTGTTGGAAATTAAAATGCTCTTTCCCAATTTGATCTCCTTAAGTCCTCCGATGGTGTGTGTAAAAGTATGAGTAACTCTAGGAAGGAAGGGATATATTAGTGCACATGCTGTTTTTCAATATAACACTTTGTAATGGACTATGTACAGCTTTACTTCCGTAGGCTTTCTGAGCTTTCTGATATTTTATGGTCTCCATTAATGGGCTCCATATATGGGCTGTTGTAGAACTATGAATTTTAAGTCTTGGTAGGGTGACCTTTCCTGAAAGTTTGAATGCTTGGCGGTGAAGATATGGTTGGATTCTCTGCTGTCAACCCAGAGCTTTATGGAGGGCAAGTCAGGCCTTTTCATATATCTAATAAAACCCATTTGGCATAGGATGACAGCGCTTTCAGGATGCATAGTGTAATGAAATTTTTCCTGACTGCCTTCATTTCAAAAGCCAATATTAATAATGGTGGGTTTGGCATTTAACTTCACACTTTCTGAAATATTGACAAGGCATCACCAGTGTAAGATGTTTGGTCCTATTATCTGACATTGTTGGATGGGTGGAACTTGATTGCATCCAAGTGTAAGAGTAAATAACTTGGCGAGTTCACAGTGAAACATACCCTGATGTAGTCAATCCCCAGGCATCCAGGGTGCGTGGGAGGATTTTGGCAGGTGTTTAGGGCAGTTATCACCTTCCAAATACTGGGATTTTACGCCTGTACAGTCATGTAATTCCATTAAATTGGTACAACACTTGACAGAAGAGTGCCTTGCCTATCTGGATCAGACCCATCAGACCCTAGCACTGAGTCTATTGAGCCTTTCAGCTCCATCATGGCAGAGAAAGGAGGGCCTCACCATTTGAGGATACCATGGTTAAGGCTGGGACCAAAACTGTATTTACACTGATGACCTCAGTTGTCAAAAAGAAAAACTGGTAGCAGAAATTGACAGGTCCGTAACATCCTTTAGTAAGGGAGGAGGAAGAGTCTGGCCAGGAAGCTGGTACTTCACCAAGGAAGCATAAGGAGCAGGTGGCAGAATCTTCTCACAATTCGATTCTATTTTAATTGGCAAAAAATTGTCTTAATTTGCCCCAAACTGAACCTCTTTTGCCTGTGATGGTATCTACTAAGCAATCTCCCTATCTTTATTTTTACCTGTGAGATTTTTCACCCTATTTTCTACCTTTCTTCTTTTGAGTGGATGGTTGAGTATTTGGCTACCCACCATAGAGGACACAGGTTGCACTGCCAAAAGCATGACATCATGTTCCATGTGAATGGAAATGTGGTATTAAGAAAACTGGTAATAATCCGGCATTGCCAAATGTATACAGTACAACCCAAACCACTATCATACCATGTGTGGTTTTTCTGAGAGGGCAGTCTGAGTGGTAAAACTCAGTGGCTCAAAAGTCGAAAGTAAAGACACCAACAAAATTGGCATGCTGGAAAAAAAGAGGAAGATAGTAATTTAAGAGCCAAAGGTTTACTTTTCAAGCATTTTGCAATAGGAAGAAGAATGGTTTATCTTTCTGGTACCTCCATAGCCAAAGATGCTTAAAATGACTCTTACTTATGACTCTGCTGTTGTTGACACTTCAGGTTAGTGGAGGATTGTTCAAATAGGTGTTCAGACGTAGTCAGAGATTTAGCTCTATCTGGATTCAAAATGCATTCATAAAACATCAATGTTCAAATACTTTCAAAATGTAACTGAAGTTGGCATTTAAGCAATTTAAATAGTCCCTCGTGGCAACATCAGACCATTTCTTGAGCATTATCAAGACTGGTTATAAGACCCACCGCTAATTCTAAAGTCTGAAACCTCAGAACATCTCTATAAAATTTTTTTATATCTTATTCATTCAAGGTTCAATTTGTAGTTGCAATCTAACACCTGTTTACTATGATGAAAATTTATAATAGGTGTGGATGAAAACAGCATTACATGATATGAGAAGACTCTGAACGAGCATGTTTTATTTACCCTCTAACTTAAAATAACATTAATCCATGTTAAAGTGGGATTGTATGTCAAGTGTCAATTCAATAGGCATATACTGGAGCAGAACTGCATTTTATTTGACTTTCCCTGTAGTTTGCATTTAGAGCTCACCAACAACCATTGGTTGCTTGGCAGCGATAATGAATTAGATATAACATCTGGGATTTTAGAGAGCATTTCCATGCTTATCTTAATAACAGAAACAATGTTCACTTACACAAACACAAAATACGAGAGGGGTACCTGTTTTTTTGTGGTAAAGTAGGATTTATGTTCTCCAGTGAGCAATTTTTTAAATGGGATGCTTTTTCTTTCTTTTCACTTCTTGCTTTTATGTGACATGATTTAAACTACCTTTTGTATATCATCAAATCTCTTTCATATTGGCATTCAGAATTAGTTTCAAAAACATGTGTTAACCCCATGTAAATTCCTATCCCAGATTGTCCAAGAAAGACATGAAATGTTAGGTCTCCGATAGCTTGAAGACATAGGAAAATGTCCAAACTCTTCATCACGGTCTTTCTGGGTTGATTTTTTCATATGATCTTTACTATTTTCTGTTTTCATATGCCTGTGTATACAAAGGCTTCCTGAAATGATTGAGTTTATAGGGAATTAAAGCAGATGTGAAATGGTATGTTTGAATTGTACTTCAGTGCTTGCAGACTATCTGTGGTAAGAAATAATTAATGGAATATAATATTTAGATAAGATGCAGCTTTGGGTGTTTTTTGTTCTTGGACAACAGTAAAAAGTCACTTTGATTTCTATATAGGAGTTTGAGGGAAAAACAATATCCAGACTAGTCTTCTTTGGAAGACTAGTTGTCGCATATTACAAAAAATAAATACAGCAATTTACCAAAATCAGAATACATGCATAAGACTAAAATGGAAGCAGCATTAATTAGTAAAATACAGATATGTATATTAAGATGTTTTAATAAATACTTACTCAATTTTTTAAAGAGATATGAAAGACTGATAGTTTAACAAACAGGACATGTGCAAACATGTTTTATGGCAATGTGCACTTTTTAACAGTAGTTATTAATATACCTTTTTCATAAATGATTACATTGACAGGAGAAAAGGGACTGGGTTTTTCTTGTTTCTGAATATGTAGTGCATTTGATCATAAAAGCAAATGAGTGATGTCTCACTTGCTTAAGTCACTGGAATGGTGAGGAATAGAGGAAAAAAAAACATACAACCAAGTGTCTTGAAGCACATGACAAAATGTGATGCTTGAACTTCATGATGGCTAAACTTGTGGGGGAAAAAACCCTCATGTTTCTAGATTTCTGGTTAAAACTTCTGTGATTCTAAGGCCCTTTATGCTTCTTACATAGCAAAGGAAAACTAAGACTCAGTTCAGTGTTTTCAAATTATCTTGGCACGGAGAGTTATCTAAGTAGAAATGTTCAAGAGAATGCAAGGAAGGAACAACGTTGACAGAATTAGTTTACCTTTAATTTACCTGAAAAAGTGTAATATCTCCTTGTTGTCTATGAACTAATATGGATGTGTTGCTGATGGATTATTTCTTAGGCAGTATATGTTTTATCGTGCCACTGCAGAAACCAGGAGCTGGACGGCTGTTGCTCACCTGGAAGAATATGCTGTACTTTTACGTGAATGAATCATCTTGAATGATGCTACTTCAAGGGTCTTTGCATAATTTATGTAGGGCCAGACTTTTTCAGGCATGTCTGTGAGGCTGGATTAAGAACCAAAGCAGTTAATATTTTTACTGACAATAGTTAAAATAAGACTCTAATACTGTGATCTTTTTAATTTCTAGAGTTTGCTTCTGTGCTTTTTAGTGCTCAAATAGAAATGAAACTTAAAGAAGTTCTAGTAAGAACATAAGCAGACCCCTCCCCCAAAATATAAAACTCCATAATTTTTTGTCAGTTTTAATTAATTCTAGGCAGCAAATTGATCACTTTTTTAAGAAAAACAGACATTGAAGATGAATCTTTCCTGGAATATTTAATTCTTTAAATTGTAACATTCTATTTAGCAGTAATTATTTTCACATTTCCTGCCAAGTCTTGGTATAAAAATAGTTTTTCTTCTACCAGCATAGGAATATATACCATCATTTCTAGTAACAGGTCCACTTTTTGGATCACTAGAAAAATGCTTATATTAGGGGTAATTTATTGACTGAAAGTAATGAAAATTGCCTGAGCTATGCTCATGCAAACAACACTTATTTTGACAGGGAAATGCACATCAAGGAAAAAATAATTTAGGCTGCAATTTAAACAGCTTTCGACTGCATCCTGGAAAACAGTAAATGAAAAGCTTTAGAGCTCTGCAAATAATCAGCTGGCTGCATTTTCAGTGCAACAATTTACTACTTGTTTAAGTCTTTGGCTCACTGACCAGAGAAGGTAAAATAAAGAGCAGGATAAGATGTTATGGGGAAAGATCATATATGTTTCCATGCACTACCTGTTTTTCATTAATTTTTTTTTCTTTCCCTTCAAGAATGTCCTTAACCTAATGGAGAACCCCTGCCACCCTTCCAAGGCTGGAAAATGTGCACAGCTTTTGGCAATCTGAGGAGCTGAACTCAGCTGAAGGGAGGCTAGCCCTGAAGTGTCTGTATGAACATGCAATGTGGAAATTTTAGGTCATGAAAATGTTATAATCTGGCAGTAAATACATAATGTCTCAAAAGCTGAAATTAAACTGGAATCAAGGCAATTGGCCCGTGTTGGTAGGTCCTCGGTCTGCTGCTTTTCTCCTGAAATTTTCAGCCAAGACAAATCCTTTTGATTTCTGAGGCACAGTAGTGCTTTAGGACCAACAGGCATCAAGAACTCATTTCACAAAGTCAAAGCTGGATCTTTCATGTTTCACTATTGCCTCTTCAGCACTATCAGTCTGTTTTGATGTAGGATTGAAAGACTGTGGATCTGGCCAGGTCTTGACCACATTTCACTTCAGTCATTAGTATCTGCATCTTGGTTCAGTTATTTGTACCTCAGAGAGGGAGAATCAAAGAGACAATTTTGTTTCAAAGGCTTGTAAATTCACTGCTGCCTGATAACTGAACTGGCACTTATTTTAACTGACTTTAAGCCATATGCATTATTCACTATGAGCTATTTGTGGGTAAGCTTTGGTATCTAGGGCTTATACAGTTATTTTCCATGTTTTTTTCTTCTTCGATTTCCTTGAGGAAAAGACAAGGGGATGCAATACAAGTCAGAACTAGGAAAAAAATATACTACTGTTGTTTAGTTTAGAAGAAATGGAATGTTATTTTTTCTGCTTTACAAAATAAAATTCAATTATTTGTTTTTCATCCCAAGAAGACATCACTTAGAAGAAGCTGAATATCAGGTCTTGCATGTTAACATAGGAATTAGGAAAAATGCATAATAGGTCACATTTAAGCACTTCTGTGTGGAGAAATGACAACATGAATGTGATTCCAGTTATGGTTTCTACTGATTTCTCACAGGTAGTTGAAAGACTGCTGGTTGCTATTTCTAATGGGAAATTTATAAATTTTCTCTACTCTTTGTTCAGTGTATCTCTGAGTATACAATCCTAGCTATCTCCTTATTGTTGTATATTACTTGCATTCTTCTGTTGTTTCTTGCGTGGTGCTTTTTGTTCCTTGCATCTTCATCCGTCCGTTCTTGGTATTTCTGCTCCATTCACCTGAATCTCAAATTTCTTGCCAATTATAACATACTGAACTTTTCAACACCTGTTATTTTTTCTAGTAAAAAGTCTGCACTGTTAGTAGAATTCCCTTTCTGTGAAGTCATGAGGAGTTTAGCATTTTCTTAATCAGAAATGGAGATAAGCAAAACTTGCTCTTGAAAATCCTACTCATATTACAGAGCTACTTGAGGAACAGGTTACTTTCACAATTCTTTGTTTCATCTGTTTGTTCCTTTTATGTCAGGCAGATCAGCTTGTTACACCCACAGCCATAAAACCTGACAATTTAGGCATGATGTATCCTCTTTTTGTTTGTGGATGTGCAATAGCAATAAAAAAAGGACCTCCCCCACAAAAGTATACATCTCTGTAAGACTGTTTTCAACTGTTCTTGGTGGGACTTTGTCTCATTATTTTCATTAAAAAATACAGTATGAAGTATTTGTTATCATATCACTGTTGCCTTTACAGACCTCAAATACTCTAAAGGAAATCAGCTTGAATCTGGTCTCACGTCATCAGAATTTTAGAACTAAGTGCTGAGGATAGACAGTGATATAAAGAGGAAAACTAGGCCAGTGTTCTGACTTTGAAGGCTGACAGTTGATCATTTTCATAGTTGCAAACTGAGAAAATGTGAGGACTCACTAGGAGATAACATAAGCCAGCAAATCAGACACTGAAATCTATTGAAAGTACTACCGCGAAGACCAATGCTCAGGTTGATTTTCAGTGGAACAACTAGATTACAAAACTAGGTCCATTAATTTGCATGTATCTCAAATGAATTTGTCTCAGCAGGGTGATTACAATGTATTTTAAATGAACCTAGAGTCAGAACGGAGAGCTAAAGTGTTCACAGGAAACTTATCACTGTCTCTCTGGTAAGCTTGAGAATAGAAAGAGGACATGATAGAGTGCAATGACATCTCTTGAGAGCTCTGTGTCCAGGTATGACTGACTTTTTTTTTTTTTTTTTTTTTTTTCTGTTTACCATTGTGTTTGTGGGAAAATCTTCTTAGATGGGAAGATTTAAGTAATTGCACTTAAGTAGTTGCTACTCCAGCAGGGTAAGAGTTAAAGTTGTAGAAAGATGTAGGCACAATTAAGGTGGAGGAAATACAAAAGGCTAAGAAAGGAGAAGAGGTGATGCTAAAATGTGAGAGAGAAAAATATACATTGTAGGAAGAAGGCAAATAAAATGGGGAAGTGGGAGACGATGAATTATAAGAGACTGCACATAAGATAGAGATAGACAGTGATAGAGTTTTGATTTCAGGCAATGACTATTTTTCCTGATCCAGACTGAGACGTGTTAAGATTCATGAAAGAAGCAGAAACGTGGCTACAAACTGGAGAGAGCAGTGGACTGCTAGGCCATCAGGATTCAACACAAGATTGCTTCTGTTGAACTGAACATTTCCAGTAAAACACCAAGTGCTGAATTCTGTTTTCATGGTGTTGTGAATCATGAGTAACCCTCTGGACAACAGTGCTGCTAAAGCAAGTGTGAAATGAGTATTGTTTGCTGATACAAAATGCTTACCTGTAAAAAGAAAAAATATCCATGTGTTCTAGGGTTGTGTTTGTCAGTGGTGAACATCTAGTGCTCGTGATTCAAACAAAGATCTTTTACTTCCATTTTTTTTCTCCTCTGTGAAGAAACATACCCCCTAGGAGTATTTGCTCTCTGGATGGTTTGTTTCAAGCCAGATGATTGACATTCCTTGTAATTTTCATCCTTGGTATGGAAATTACAGACGTTGTGTTTGTTTGTTAATGTCTCATTCTTGTTTAAAGCTTCCTTTACTTTGAGAAAAACTAAGTAGTATCTCACAATTCCCCACATTAGTCTGAATATGAAAGGATGTCTTCTTTGTACTTAACATTTGCTGACTTAATTAAATCAAGTCTTCCTAATGGAAGAGGGAATTGGAGTCCACCTGGATTAATTTTCGTCATTTACGTTAGACATAACATCATATTTGTCCTCATGTTGCTTTTTAACTAAATGCAGTGTTTTTAAGGTTCTGCAGACTATGAATGCTTTGGGGAAAGGACAATCTCTTAGGTCTGTGAAGTACCAAACATGGAGGGGTGACCTTGGCTCATAGCTGGTTTACTGGTCACTGCTGCAACTCATGCAAATAGTAAGAATATTTTAAAACTGAACAAAAATATCTTAGGAGAGAGTGTACAGGTTAGACCAAACACCAAGCAGAAGAGGGGGATAAACTATATGTACTTACCAAATCCCTATTTTGATGTTCCATGGGGGCCACGACCTCACTGCTTAAGTGGAGGTGTTCAGGATCAGCATGAGCAGCTGTGCCATATGTCCTGATGACCATGGAAAGAGGTTGGCTGTGAGCCTGGAGAAAAAAGTGTTTATCAAAGTGCTATGGTTCTTTTAGACTGTATGGGCCCATTGATATAAGCTTCAGTTTCACTGACAGAGCTCCAGAAACAGATTCTGCAAAGTGGTGGTGATCTACCTCAAGCCATGCTCCTCCTTTTACTGGCTTGAGCTGTAGTAAAGAGTCTAACTTGTCATCTTTTAAAAACTGAAGTTTTCCTTAAGCCAGAATCCTTGGATTAGAGAAAATTGCTTCTGTGAGCCACTTGTAATACTCAGAGCTCCTGGTAATCTGTGCCTTTGAGATTGCAGTTCCTGGTGGAGAACTGGGCTTTACAATCTAAGAGCTAATGTTTCACTGCCAGGTGTTTTACCAGATTAACATTTTCTTTTCCTGTTAACCTCAAATCACTTTGAGTACCCTGGCAAGCAGAGCTTTGAGTACCTGCTCCTTACCTATCCAAACTCTTCAGCTCACTGCTCCTGGCAGCCTCTAAAATAAACTTCATACATTGTTAATGCCTAAGTCTGCCGCACAGTGAAAGCTGAAATAGTGGAGACATTGTAAGAATAAATTGAATCCAACATAAAAATAAGATATCAACTGTTACATTGGCTGCATTATTACATATTGTTTGTAACTTAATATAAAGCTCTGGGATCCATTTAAATGAAACTGCTCTGAATTTTCAGACTGAGAAGCAGAAGGAGCCTTGCTATGTAACTGAAATCCCCCATGAGGTAAGTAGTGATTTGCATCCCTCTTGAAGGAGTCAGAGACTACTAACTGTTATGGAGTATATGGGAAGCTAAATGATAGGGACTGATGTACAGAGGGAGAAACAGCTGTACAGTACTCTAGGTGATAAGTATGTGCTTATTTTGGGTTTATAATATAGGAAGTCAATTTATGCTGCAGTGGGTGGTAGACAAAGAAAAACAAACCTCCGGACCAAGGTCTTTGGAAGGTATTCATCTCCAGTTGTTTTCTTCCCCTGCTGTTTTCTCAAAGATCAGTAGGATCTTTTTGCAAGTTTAGTGGCTGAAGCAAACATTCTGGAGGCAATGCCTCTAACAACCTGAAACAACTTTTAATTACTTCAAAAATTTGTTTTCTTTTCTCAGTAGGAAGAAAAAAAATTATTCTTCCCCAACCTGATCATTTCTCTTAAATCCAGAACAATCTTTTGTCAATTTCAAAATAAATATGCTGTTTCAAAATAGAAAGTAAGAATGTTTCTGTTTTGAAAATACTGAAAGTATATCTCCTAGAGAATGTAAAAACAAATTTTCATAATATTTAACTCTCCATTCTTTCCAAATTGGTGAATAATTTTCATCTCCCCATAAGTGTAATTCCCAGCAGATGTATTATTTATCCATTTCTTTAGTTTACTAATGCTTTTGTAGTCCCATCTGATAGTGACTCCACAAATCAAAATCTCCCACTATTTTCAGTAGTCTGAGACTCCCTCCTGTTCTGGTGGATAAGGCTAGTAATACAATCCCCCTTTTTTTTTTTTTTTTTATTCTCTGAACTGCTCAAACACAAATTATATAGACTCAAGGCCTTAGGACCATGGGACACTGCAACGTGACTTATCAGCATCCTGAGCATCCTGGTATACCCTGAGGACATCAAAACCATTATCTTTCTTTCTTTCTTTTTTTTTTTTTTTTTTTTTTTTTTTTTTTTTTTTTTTTTTTTTTTTTTTTTTTTTTTTTTTTTTTTTTTTTTTTTTTTTTTTTTTTTTTTTTTTTTTTTTTTTTTTTTTTTTTAAATTTTTTTTTATTTGGCTCCTAATAGAATGTCTTGGTTCCAAAACCTTTCCTTGAGGAGAGCTTTCCCTTTATACTTACAGAACTTGGTGATCTTTGACAAAGCTATCTAGAAGACATCTTGGGCCAAAATGCCAAAAGGAAGATTTCTGTAATAGCACGAAATGGTACTGTGCAAAATACAAAGCTTCTGTCTGGCACTGGCCTTAGAAGGTAGAGTCTAAGGTATACAGTGTAACTGCTAGTTTCTCTTATCAATAATCATGAAAACATATGCATGAGAACATAAAATGAACACTCCCTAAACAGCTTCCCAGCAAACAGCTGCAAACATGCATTGCAACATCATGGCTAGGCTTTGCGAACGAAGATTCGCACAACAGAGAAGCTCCATGGTATATGGAGCTGTATGCTGTATTAGCAAAACGAGGAGAGAACCAGAGAGAAGGTTGTTCCAGTTCACAGTCCTCCTGCTTTTCCTGCAGTACCAGAGCAAAGAGAGAAGTCACCCTGGGCTCTCTACGTATGGCTCAGGCTGAGTTGACCTCTGAAGGCACCTGTCTCCCTGGACATCCTCCCTGCTTCCCTACTTCACTGACCACAGGGATAACATATATCTAAAGCTGTGCAAGAGATATCCAGGAATTCCAGCACTGTACAAGCAGGTTGGAAAGCATTTATACAAAAAGAAAAAACACGTTTTCTGTGAAGCACTTCAGCTTTTCAGAACAGAAAACAATCC
This sequence comes from Empidonax traillii, assembly GCF_003031625.1. Taxonomy (NCBI): domain Eukaryota; kingdom Metazoa; phylum Chordata; class Aves; order Passeriformes; family Tyrannidae; genus Empidonax; species Empidonax traillii. The sequence goes on from NW_020956617.1 coordinate 92,592, forward strand.
TGTGCTGACATCCCCTTGTTAACAGAGTGACTCCTGGTAAAATGAATGAGAGTTGGAGGTCACCTTTTGGTGTAGGTTGGTTTTACCCTGCAACACTTTGGTATTCCAGGAAATGTGGTGGTTCCTCCCATGTGGACTTCCCATTTCTGTCCTCAATTTTATTATTGAAGCTATACCACCAGGGACAGGTACAGTGCTCTTGGTCTGCACAGATTTGCTTAAAAAAGGCACCAAACCTAAATTAAGCTCTGTTTTTAAATTATTGTTCCAATATTACATACTTAGAATTTAACCTTGTATTCTGGAGTACTGAATAGGTTATTACTAGTATAAAATGTAAGAAATAAGATATTACAGCTTCAGAAGCAGCGCAAAGTAACATTTAGTAGGGTAGCGAAGAATGAATAAAGTTGTACTCAACATACCTTTAGCTTGGCTTTAATTATGCTAATTAAATGACTGTACAACACAAAATGGAAGAAGATTCAGAAACAAGAAATAAGCTGACTTGTCGGTCACAAAGGTCAAAAAGCCAGTAGGTATATTTATAAGTATTGTTTAGAATAAAATGATATGAGTATATTTATAAGTCTTGTTTAGAGTAAAATGATATGATAGATGTAGTCATGGAGGAGAGTGACGCAATTTTATATAGGTGATAAAGTGCTGAAGTCTCTGAAAACATCATTCCTCTGGCTTTGGACCTGAATTTGCACTTTGGTCCTTGTCTGTGCATGCAGCAAGATTTTATTTGTAATTTTGTTTCTCAGTTTCAGGTATTTGAGGTAACAGTTCTTTGTAAGAAATAGTTCATCTGTTTGTCATTTTTTTTCAATATATGATTTTCGTCCAATCTTTTCTTCTTCTTATATTATCTGTATAATCGCATATTTCATCCATCTAACATATGTAATTTCTTCTTCATAAAAGTCTGTTGTATCTCATTTATTTACTCACTCAATGCCATATTTAATGCTTCATTTAAGTTCTTGTTTTGTCTCATACTTTAAGAACTAATATTTCCTTGAAACATCACAGTTTCTTTTATAATTTTCAGAGTATACCTTTTGGCCAAAAAAGCTGATGAGGGCTTGAGAGAACAAAGGCATGTCTATACACCAAAATAGTTGTTAGCCAACAGATAAATCTACATTAATGGAATACCTAGCCAAACCTTCAGAAGTGAGAAAGTGACCACTTAGTGTGTGTTACCTTATGATTTCTCCAGTCATAAATTTCCTATTGTCTACATTTTAATACCCCTTCACAAAGTATGTTTAAAATTGGAAAAGATGGATTATATAATTTACATACCTTCTTCATTAAAAGTAGCACACAGGCTCTTTACTTGTACATATAAAGAAGGTAGATTGATGATTTTGAGGCATCTTTGTTCTGGATAACTTTCCATTTGGTTGTGAGATGGAAATATTTTTTTTTTCCCAAAGACATGAGTGTCTGTAGGAGATGAAGTTGTACTGGACAGTCTCTGTAAAAAAAGATGAAGACAGGACTCTTCAACTAAGAAGCTGAAGAATCTTAGTGCTTTCTCTTTTTTAGGGAAAGAGAGGTCTGAAGTTGTATCCAGTGAGCTTCTTTCTTTGTACTGTTTGGGTGGTGACCACTGACCCCAAAGCAGTGATTCAGGAAGCTATGACTCATAGCTAGAGCCAGAGTGTTGGCAGCTTTTTTGTCCTCTCAGAACATAAAGAGGAGGAATCTCTTGAGACCTTGGTTTATCTCTGGGACTTTGGGCAACCACTGGACTCCTTTCTGGTTTGTGGTTTCTGTTGAGTGGCAGAGAACAATTGATTTTTCTTAAGTTAGAAGCCAGAGTTCTCCTGAAGCTTGCTGGCCTGTAGAGATAGAACCTGTCACTAATGTAGTGTATTGAACTTTCCTTCGAGTTTTTGTACTTTTAAGTGTTAATGTAGTGTGTTCAACCTTCCTTCAATTCATTTGTTTGTACTCTTAAGAATTAGGCATTTTATACTGGCTTTTAAATTTAGTTTTTGAAGTTTCTCAAAGAGAATGAATGTCAAAGGGAATCTTGGGGTTATTTTAGAGAGAAAACAGGACCTAGATTTATAAGGTTTTTATCTATATCAAAGTTAAGGACTGGTTTCATATATGTGATCATAGAAAAGCAATTTGGCTTCACATTGACAGTCAACTTGGTTTGAATGTGCACTGCAAATTAAGAAAAAGAGTGTCTTAACTTTTCAACTTAAAATATGACTAATTTCCTGAATCTATTGTTTGTATTAGAAAATTAGATGATATACTTTTCATTTACACCAGCAATTGATACAGCTAGATGAAAGGGTGATATATTTTGAAACAAAGACAGAGGTGAATCAGTGATTTTCTTTCATAAAAGTATGTAATTAAGCAGTCTTCTGCTCTGACCTATGGGAGAAGAGGAACCTTGGCTGCAAAAAACATGTAAATAGCAGCCTTGTATTTTGAGGAACAAAGGGTGATATTTACAGCAAAGGCAGCATATTATCAGTGTCATCATCTCTCTGTAGTTAGCAGCAATTGTTTCCGAAGGGTCCTTCGATGTTACAAATTTTACCATTCAAAATCTGTAAAACAGAGAACCTTTGCTTCTGTTTTCTTCTCAGTGTACAATTGTGTATTCCAGATTGTCCAGATTCCAGCATAAAACCTGCTGATGCCACGTTAAAAACCTGCTGATACCATGGCTGAGGTACCAAGAAGAGCCTTTCCAGGTCCCGGATTTTGTAACCAAGGTCTCCTTGTCCCTGTTTTGTGTTTCTCTGTAGGACACAAGGCACAGTTGTCTTTGTGCTGCTAGAGCCAAAAGATACATTTGGTAGGCACATACGGCTGGCTCACAAATACTTCTATGTAATTTTCTTCTACTTTGAGAAGGGAAGCCAGCACTTCTTCCTTCTTTTTCCATTTAATCAGTGTCATGCTAATCTGCATTTTAGTGATGTTGGAGAGGTTTCTAAACTGCTCATCAAACCTAGGTATAGGTTTTTCTCTAAGTTCTCAGCCCAGGACTTCTGATCTACTGAATTTCCCTTCTTCCATCTTCTTCCTTCTTGGTTTGTCTCTCAGCAGACATGTCCTGTCTCTGTTCATAGACATGTTATGACTTGTGTTTGATGCAAGAGTCTTACTGATGGATAATTTAATGTAGCTTTGAGGCCAAAGTGAGGTTTGTCAAGTGTTATTAAATTACTCAAACAAAAAATATTCAAATAATGCTTCCCCATTGCGTACCTGTTAATTTATAAGGTGAATTAGCACTTATTTTCATGTTCTTTTCCCAATGTGCCAAGAAGAGGAGCAGAGAGAAAATCAGAGAGCATATACTAATTAACATGTTCTAATAATGGAGTGAGCCTGTCAGAGTCTTAAGCACCGAGGTTTAGATAACTATCAGTTTCTTCTGCTGTTGCAATTATTCTGCATCAGTTGTTCTGTGACTGTCCCTTTTCCCCAGACCACTGGGTAGAAGCAAGACCTGATGCAAGGCTTGCTGAGCCCAGAGAGTCTATTTGGTATGTCAGTGTATGGAGAGAGGGAAGGATTGCAGTGTTGTGCTGGGGATACAGACACGGGGTTAAAAACCATGACAGTTGGCATGGTAGGTTATGGCAAAGTAATAACTATCTACCATGCTTTGTGGACTAAAATTCAGGAACAGCCACTGATGGCAATCAGGCTTGGCTAAATGCATGTTAGATTCATTAGAAAAACAATCTTAATGTCTTGCAGTCTGGCAAGTGTTTCATTTATGGCAGTGTAGACCACTTACATAGGTAATGGGTAACTTATATAATCAAATGACTTTTTAAAACCATTTTAATACATCAGAATACACACTCTCTAGAGACTACTTTTAGGGTATGTTCACACTCTGTGGTTTCTACTTCCTTAAAAGATTAAAAGCCTGTGGCAAACACGATTTCTATTATTTTGGATCTGACTAAGTCCAGAGACAAACTATCTAAACCTAAATTTTATGTACGTGGTCAGCTCCCACTTCATTAATACTAATTTTTTTTTTTTAATCACTCCTTGACATTTCTAGCACAGCTGACTTTTGGAAGATTTAGAGTCATTGTGATTGGTCACCAAAACTCAGGAATAAGAGTTACTAAGAGAACAGAAACAAATGTTGGATTTCATCCTCATTCCCATCAGCACGAACACCCATTCTTTTTTTCCCCAGGACATTTTGAAGCAATAACCTTCAATGACTCTAGCTGTAGCAGGTTACAGGCTATGTTATTGGCCTATCTTTCCTCAGGGATGTAAGGATTTTAATGCTACTTCACTTTGACTAACTTTTCTCAGTGCAGACTAGAGAATATATCTTGGGTTTGGCTTAGAGAGAAAAATGGTCATCTTTAGATAAAGCTTAATAGGAAGAAAATCCTGGCTTATCATTATTATTTCTACTACTTTGTGTCCCTGATCAAATCACTCCTGCAACTGTCTGGTCTTTTTGCAGTCTGTGAAATGGGCATAGTAATGGTTTTTTGTCTTTGCTTCTCTGTAGTAGGATTGTGAGAATTAATGCGTTGATGCATTGCCATTGTTTTATGGATTAGAAGATCTCTGTGTATTCAGATATTATATAGGAATACTGACTGTGATTGTATATTTCTCTCAGTTGTCCTGAAGTTAAAGCATGCTGAAAGTCAAACAATACTTTGGTTATATAAGGTTATATAAGGAAGCTCACAAGAGACAAATGTGTGCTAGCTGGAATATATTAATAATTTTTGTTAAATTATTTTTGTAAAAAAAGAAGGTTACTTTTCACACAGCGTACTACAGGGAAAACAGCAGAAATCTACATCTCTTACAGCCTGAACAGATGTAGGGCAACACCCAACACCACAATGCTGCCTTTGGTCTTCTGAATAATAATACCAGAAGATAGGTCAGATACACTTTTATTCCAAGGAATTGCCTCTTTTTTTTTTTTTTTTTTTTTTAATGAGAAACTGGATTCATACCAATAAACATTCAGTAACAGGCACACATTAGTATGGTGATCTACTCAGGAAGTTTTTACTTCTATTTGTATGGCTGGACCTCAATATTGATAAAAGTCTTCACATGTCATCACCTGTTCTATAAACTATCCAGTTCTTATGGATACTGATATTTTTCAAAAAGAAATTGTTTGAAAGCACTGAGATTAGTGTCTCTTACATAAATGTTTAAGTGTTTCTCAGTCATTATATATTTTTGTGGGGTTTTTTTGTTTGTTTTAATTAAAAAACCTGTCATCAAAGGAAAAAATGTGGACTTCAAGAAAAAATATAGATATAAAACTTGGTTCTGAATTGAAGTAGGTATCTGGTATTGACAAAAAATGTACCATCAGTCAGTAATAAGAAATACTTAAGTAAGAAGAAATAATTCTGTAAAGGGTTAAAATTTTGGATAATGGTGAGAAATGCAAAAATTAAAAAAAATCATCTAACATCCATTTGTCTTTAAATGCTACACTACTAGTACTAATATTAATAGGAGTCGACTGTGTCCTGGGGAAGCTTAAGAATCTGGGACATTTCATTAGCAAGAATGATTGCATTTCTAAGCTTACTAAAGTTCTTATTTCACAGTCTTGCTGGAATACTGTTAAACTTAACACAGTTCCCTTTCCCTTTCAGGGAAAAAAAAAAAAAAAAAAGAAGATGAGGGAAAAAAAGAAAAACTTCTGAGTGCATTCTTTAATAATGTAGTATAACTTTCACTTTACGGATAATCGCACTTTCTACTGGCAAAGCTAAATCTGGAAGAGATGAACATCTGAATTCCAAGTTATTAAAATTTCAGTTCTAAAAACGAACGTGAATGGGAATGAATTAGGCTGAAATTCACTCTTTCTCTTACCCTAACCTCTACAGAAAAATGCGCCCTATATGATCAGGCTATCTACATGCCTAGAAGGCAGCCTAGAACCAGTAGCAAGAGTCTTAGCCAATTTCAAACAGATTTGGCAGAAAGTAAAGTTCTTCACATTCAAGTTTGTGTCAGTCTTGCCACAACTGACAGCTGTGCAGACCCAAAAGCAGTGTTCTTTAGCTCCACAGGAGATAAAGTTCCCTCTTCTGCCTCCTGGCCAGTCAGTCAGAGGGACTTCTGTTGAGTATGAGGTCAAGGAAAAGAAGCAGCAAGTTGAGGATCTGTGGTTATTCACTGGGAGCTTTGCAGAAATGTAGTAACCAAACAAATAGGGAATCAGTGTTTTGTTAGTTGAGGTGCTTGTGGAATTCATCTGTTACTGAAATAAATTGGTATAAATGACTTAGTACTGAATATCCTTTAGGAAAAGAGCTCATTACTGGAATCTGAAAAATCCAGTGAATTCTGGTGTAAGGAGGATACAAGAAAAGATAAAAGTGGTATTTTTCTTTCATGTAAGACAATTAGCCTTGCACGTGGAGTTTCCTTCAGCTTTCAGGCATTATATTTACATTCAAACAAGTCGATACTGATCTTGTTTGAAAACACTTTTAACTCTTAAAAATTGGAGATTTCTTTCTTTTACAGTTAGTATTTAAAGACCTTAGTAAGACCTGCGAAATCTGAAGCAGATTGATTGCCCAACTGACTGATTGATATAGACAGATTGATCTATACAGATTGACACAAAGTGAAGTCACATACAATAACAACCTTGGCCAAAGTCAGGTGATAAATGGATGATTTTCCTCAAAATAGAAAATATAACCTTTGCCACGATGAATGAGATTTGTTGACTGCTCAGAAATAGTATCCACACATTAATACATAATAAGGTTAAAACGTGATTTAGAAAAGCAAGAGGCTTTCTATCAGAGAATTCTAGTTAAGCATTTGGTTAAATTGCAGAGTGTACTGTCAACTACATTACCAAAGCAGAATCTACCAGAAAATTTGCTGGAACATATACATGCACACACACATTCTGCTATTCTGAGCCTATACAGGAATTGGAATTAAATTCCTTTGAGCTAATGAATTCCAAAAGTAATGAAATGGCTGTTGTTGATTTGTTTGTTTTCTTTGAAGATGCCTTTACACACTGTGTTATCTTGCCAAGTACCACGAACTACATCTTTTGCCAGTTTTCTTGGAGTGTTTCCAATATTAGAGTTAGCCTACAAAGCAAATTCCCTTTTAGTGTTTGATCTAATATGCTTTAGTAACATATTAGTGAAGACATCTTCACACAGGAAAAACAGGAGCTGGACAGTCATGATGATGTGTGATAATCATGGTTAGCTTTCATGGCACTGATAACGTCAACGTAAAAAAGTAGCTTCCACTAAAAAAAAATACAGGGGTGGTGTTAAGCTGTTACTGTAAAGAATATAGTTGACAATTTGGGGATTCCTTTTACCAGCATTCAAGGACACAATAGATGGACGTCACAGATTTAAGTGTCTGTCCATCCTAGCAGTAAAACTCAGATGTTGGATTTGGTATTTCATGTTTACATCTGGTCTCATGCATCAATAAGAAAAGATAGGTACCCAGATGGCACCAGTCTTTTGGACAGTTCTTGAAAATGGGACAGTATAATTTCAGCCAAGCTGAGTGATGGATGCCCTCTGCTCAGGACTAATGGGTGCTGTTGGCTACAATCATCATATGAAGTGCATCAGAAGGATGTGCCTTTTAATTTTATATGGTGAAAACAAGCACAATTTCCTAAGCATGTCTGTGTGGGCTCTTGCTACAGCTATGAGTAATAAAATTCTCAGAATTCTTCAGTGTAAGAGACCTAAATGATACCTCAATATCTTTGACAACTTGTAGTTCAGCATTTTGAAGACAAGAATGAAAAGCTAGACAGGTGAATGGAATGTGGAGATGACTCCCTTATGTATCACGTATCACAGATAAGAGTTGATTTCCACTAATACCATTCTTGTTTGATACTTAAAATTACATATTTACATTTACAAGATATCAGAGTTTGTGTTTTACTTCATATGTTGTTACTTTAATGTTAGAAACCTTCACAGTGAAATCTGAGAAACTGCCAAGCAGAGAAGCAAAAACAATATGTAAATTCTGTTCACAAACATGAGCAACTTAGTTTTCTGATCAGTCCTACATAATTTATGTTTTTCCTTACCGATTTTGGGGGAGTGGTTATAATTTACAATCTTTTTTTGAGGAATTTTATTAGCTGTATTTGGCTTGGAAAATATATATCAAAGAGTATCTACTGTTTAAAACTAGTCAAATAACGGAGGCTTCAAAATGTGTTTTTGAATGTGAATACACAATATATCCTGCACTATCAATCCTGTCTTTGAACTATGAATGTTTTTTTGTTGTCATATCAGCAGTTTGGTTGAAAGCTCAAATCTGCTAGACCTGTCTTCCTTGGATGTGAAGGACTTATCCTTTCAATAATTTTGGCTTTCTATCCACTTTTCATAAAATCAACTCTTGTGAAATCCTGTGTTATAAAGGACAATTCCACAATGGGAAAATATACTGATTCTTTCATGTGGTATGAATAGAGTAAGAAACAATTTCATGTAATGATTTGGAGGCTTTGGTAGTGGACACTTTATCTCTTTTGTTGTTGTTGTTGTTGTTGTTTGGATTTGTTTGTTTGCTTTGTTTTATTTGATCGGGTCTTTTTCTTTGGTTGGTTTTTGTTTTGTATAGTTTTTTTTAACCAGGCTCCCCTGTATTCAAACAGAAAGCTTTTCTTTCTATAAGGATTACATCGCCCCTAAATCTTTCCTGCAGTCATGTAATGGAAAAGATACTTCTTTGCTTAGCAACCTGATGGATAAACAAATCACAGCTTCCTTTTTTGGTTCCCATGCACCTAAGCAATGTGCATAAATATTTTAACCCCAGACATAGCCTAGTGTGGGCTTGTTTTAAAATTTTATATGTAAACAATGAAAATAAAGATGGGTGTAGATGTAAACTAGTGAAACAGCAGGAAGGAAGTACTCATATACAGAAGAAATCACATGATGATGTCAGTGTGTAGCAATTAAGTTAAAAAAAGTTTTGCATGAAATATTGTAGATCTTAGTGTCTTACTGGATAATGAAAACTTATACATAATTTAAGTGTGCTCTTGCAGTGAAAGGAACTGGTTTGGGTTTGTGGTGATTATATGAGACCAAAGATTAGTAGAGCAAGCTGTCTTTGAGATTTCTGAAGACAAGATTTAAAATCCTTTTTAGACATTTCCTTTGGGATTTGGTCTGTTGGATTTTTCAGCTGAGCAGATGGGTCAGAAAAGGTGAGTGAAAGACTGGAGTGTGCTTGAAAATATTATATATGTGTAGCTTGTTACTCCAAAGTATAATATAGTCAACTGGACATACAAATACATCCTTATGTGTATATCAGTATTTATGCATGACTCTTACTTCATTTCCTCGATCTTACACAGATGCATAACTCAACTGCAGTAGACTTAACTTCAGGCATGTTGCTCTGCCAGCTTTATCCAGCATATGGTGTTCAGAGGTAGATTCCAGATGCACTTTTGCTGAAGAAATCTGTCGCTGTTTTTTTTCTGTCCTAGAAACCACTAAGTTTATTTTTGTCCCTTCAGATGACATATGTAACCCCGTAGCCCAGTAAATTTGAGGGCATTATTGCTTGTAGTAGGCTACAGGTTTTCTTCTAGGCTCTGTCTTGGCCTTTCTGGAGATTTGTTTTAGATTGCAGTACCACTTATCTAAAGACCACGTGACTATTACCTACTTTTTTGGTGTTTATTTAGCTCTCTGTGATTGTGTGGTTGTGATGTTTATTGTTATTTCTGCAACTAGTATACATAATAGGAAGTGTTAACTGCATGTGGAATGAACTACTTGTAAGGCTAGAATAAACTGCAGTACAGAGCAGTAAAGGCACGGGGTGACAGGCAAAGGTCTTAAAAACACAGGTGTATATTGATACTGGAGACTCCGTGACTATGAGTAGCTCTCCAGTGACCAGTAAAAGAATGCAACCTTGGCAACTTTATACTTGAAACAGATTTTAACTAGAGCAGTAAAAAAGAAAAAAAAAAAAAGAAAAAAATAAAATAATAAAAAAAGTATGGTGAATTGACTTGCTCTGTGGACTTGCTCACCAATGAATAAAAACCCAGGCAAAGAGCATGTTAGCAAACATAAAAATTGCTCTGTGTGAGGGGGAGGAAACCATCTGGACTGCTGTCCTCCTGGAAAGGTTTTCTGAATACCGAAGACTCTCCTTCTTTTCTCTCTTTCCCTTCATCCTCTCATCCCCCCCCACAAGCTTTTAACTTAAAGAAGGTCAATGAAACATGAAAGACTTCAAATTTTGGATATATATATAATTTTATCTGTATACAATTATACATACGTAATACATTATATTACATTTTACATTACGTAATGTAATAAGATTCTACTACCTTTATGACTAGACTAAAATTGAATTATTCAGGCTCTTAGGACTAAATAAACTGCCAATAAATTCTTTGGTTTGCATATAATGGGTGTTCCTTTGGCCCATAGCAAATTTTTAGTGTAAGTGATGGGAATTAACAAATCTCTAATTTGGAAATGACAAAAAGCAACACACATGTACAGAACATGTTATAATTGGTGGCACCTTCTGCACTGGAACCCTCTTTTAAAACTTTGTAAAAAAGAAAACCTAAGTGCCATGACTAAGGTCACAGCTCAAAGACTCATTGGGTTTGGATGGGATCTGGATGACCTCAGTTTAGCTGTTTATGGACAGGAGTGACCTTATGCACAATTCACTGCTAGACCAGTTAAATAACTTCTATTATAAATAAATTACCTGCAAAACCCTGTATAAATAAAAGATTTCGGCATTAAATAAATAATGAAAACAAATAAAAAGGAAAGATTGAGATTTGGATGGCTTTAATTAAACTGGAGAGGAAGAATGTTTTGCAAAAGGTTTTTTTTAAAGGAGAAAGCGTTATTTTTCACTCTGTCCTGCTAGGCCATTCTGTGCTATTCATTTTGGGAGATAGCATTGCTTAGATGAATTGTAAATGCATGGATGCACACACTGCAATCATGTGTGAGTTGACATTTTCTGTAAATCCTTCTTAGACAGGATCTTAGATTTCCAAAAATGTTTTCCATTTGACAAAAGTTGTCTAACCAAAACTGCTTATATTATTCATTTTCATCATAGGACATGAATCTTATAGAATATAAGATATTTTTATTTGCATTTATTTGAATAAAAATTCATATATAATCTCCTTAAGCGGGGGAAATAATTACCTGTTTCATTTTGCAGAAGGGCTTAAACCTTAATGGTTTAATTAATGCATACAAATCATACTGTAATACAAGTATTTTTCATTTGAAAATACTGATAAATTGCTTTCTAGTATCTCATTGGTTAAAGAAATATAATGCTGCTTGCTCAGTCTCAAACTGGAGTGGTTAAGCCTGGTACTACAAAAGGAAATGTAGCCTTTCAACACTGCTGAGCTAAATAAAGATAGTGCAGATGTGCTAGGTTGGTTGTTGCTTATAATTACTGAATGTTTCCTGTGGGTTTACGATCCATTTCTGGAACAGATAAAAGTCAGTTTCTGCACTGGAGCTGTATTTCTTCCTCAGAAAAGAAATATGCACTTGGCAAATCTGTTTAACATTTGTTCGAAGAAAAAATGAGTTTAAATACTGTTATGGTGCAAAAGTTTAAAATGTGTATGGTGCTCAGTTTTCCACTGTTGTTCTTCTTAAACTCAATTAAGCTGTGGAGCTAAATGAAGTTTAACAAGGGTAAGGGCCAGGTTCTGCTCCTGGGAAGGAGCAACCCTGGTTGTGTGTATAGACTGAGGAACAGGAGGCTGGAGAGCAGTGATGCAGAAGGGGACCTGGGGTCCTGGTCAATGGCAAGTTGAATATGAATCAGCAGTGCCCTGACAGCCAGGAGGGCCAACTGTGTCCTGGGGGGCATCAGGCAAAGCATCGCCAGCCGGCTGAGCAAGAGGATTGACCCTCTCTGCTCTGCTGTAGAGTGGCCTCACCTGGAATACTGTGTGCAGTTTTGGGCATCACAGAATAAGAAAGACACTAAGCTATCAGAGAGCATCCAAAGAAGGGCAACGAAGGTGGTGAAGGGCCTTGAGGGGAAGCCGTGTGAGGAGTGGCTGGGATCACTTGGTTTGTTCAGCCTGGAGAGGAGGAGATTGAGGAGAGACCTCATTGCAGTGTACAACTTCCTTGTGAGGGGACAAGGAGGGGCAGGTACAGATGTCTTTGCTCTCTTGACCAGTGACAGGAGTCAAGGAAATGGCATGAAGCTGACTTAAGGGAGGTTTAAGTTAGATGTCAGGAAAAGATTTTTCACCCAGGGTGTGGTTGGGTACTTGAATAGTCTTCCCAGGGAAGTGCTCACAGCACCAAGCCTGACAGAGTCCAAAAAGCATTTGGACAATCCTCGCAGGCACATGGTGTAACTCTTTGGTTTCCTGCACAGCACCAGGAGTTGGACTCAGTGATATATTCTATGAATATGCTTGAGGTTGAACTAAACTGGTCAGGGCAGTTAGGGGTGTAAGGGCAGAAAAGCTCTCCAACAGCTCACTTATCACAAGAACTGTATTACAAGAGTTTCTTTAATAGCACAGTCAAGTTAGGTACTTTGCCCAGTGAAATCATCCCTGATGTTAGGTTCACTCCTATGTAGGAGACCACCCCAAGGCCCTTTTACAGACTTTCCTGTATGAGCCTGGAGTTTCATACACTCAAAGCCAAGTTCTGCTTTTCCAGGTGAAAACATAATGTATTACTACCTAAGGGAGGAATAGTACCCAAACATAGCACCCATGTTTACTTCTACTGCCTTTACAACTGCCCCTTTTATTGTTATTTTAATATGTAATGATTGTAACCTATTTTTCAGAGATATGGTTGAGATTTTTGTATAAATCAAGACATCTAAACTGAAGCGTGTCAGTTTAGGTGTCCAAGTGTATGTCACATGACTGAGATCTCACTGTAGTTACTGGAGAGCAAGTCAAGAGTCAAGAAAACCTAAAAACCAGTCTAGTCACCTGAAACAGGCACATGCTGCCTTAAACACTGTCTAGTCTGTTTCCTGCATTTGATTAAATTACCTTTGCAATTGTAACTTTGGCATTTAACTCACATATAGGTATATAAGTAGACATACCTCCTTGCACACACATAAATTTAGTTTTGATACTGTGAAAATGAATCACAACCAGTATATGTATTTTGAGATCCTGTAGCATAAGTACAATGTGTGGGATATAGGTTGTAATTGGGTTCAGTGTAAGTGTTTCTGAAAGATTTTTTGAGAGACTGACAGTGGTGAAATGACACTTAGACCTTCTATGAAAGCATAGTCTTAGTTTCTCCTTTCAAAGTAACTTTTATAATTTAAATAACTGTTTCCTACAAAATGCAAATAATAAAAAAACCCAAATCCCAATTAATTTAGTATAGCATTATTTTCTTTGAAAGAGAACTTTTGTGTTTCTAAATTTCAAACCTACATGAGTCAAAACTATATTCTGAAATCTCTGCGATTGCCTTCTCTTACAACTGGGATGACAATTTTTATACCAAACCATGCAAGCATGAAGTGTGATTTTATTTATGAACATACCTTAAAAGAGGTCAATCCAGGTCTTGCTGTTTCTTAATTGTGTCTCCTGAACTGCAAATACCAAATGCTGCACACTTAAAAAATATGGCATGCTCAGGGAGTATAACTCCAGGGAATATGCAATGCGAGCTTTACAGAAATTCAGTGGCAGACTCAAATCCACAAGGATCTTTTGAGCATTTTCACTTCCATGTGAGATTTAAACTGGAGTATATCTATCTGAATGTTCACTTGTTGTCTTGATTATTTGTAAGCAATTGGAAAGTATGAATTCAGTCAATAGCATCTAAATGTAAACAGGATGGAGAGGAATAAACACTGCAAGTTGGACTTTCTATTTTAAGCCAGCGTGAGGATACTCGTATGTGTTCAGCTCACTTCGAAGTCCTTCCCTAGCTGGCATCATGATCTGTTTAATATGGGTTGAACTGCAAGAAAACCAGATCATTTAGTAATGACTTACCAAATCCATTCTTCTTATGATATAGATAACTGACTCTTTGATAATTCTGTTCTACAGTAGGTAAAAGGTATTAGGAGCTTAAACTTTGACTAGCAAGCCATGTATCAAAACTAGAAACAAGCAGATCTCTAAAGCTTTTCAGTTGCCTGGCCTGTGAAAAACCCAGTTGTGTTTCTATAGCAACTGCAATGGGCCAGTAATGATGTCATCTCCCAACAACCAGCTAAAATGCATAGCGCCTTACTGCAAATATGGATACAGGTAAACATTGATTCATCTAATTGCTAGTATGAATAATGTTGCCACCTTCCTCTGCAATTTTCTACAAAGAAGAAAAGGACTCATACCTGACTGGTCAAAATATGAGCTAAACGCAATAATTTGGAAGAGGGAGAAATATCTTTGTTGCCAAACTGTTATTTTCATGCATATACAACGTAGAAAACTACTGAAAATATTTTTTTGTGTTTGTAGTCAACTTGAAAAACTTTCTGTGGTGCTGAATTTAAATTCTGGGAGATACTTGTACTTTTTTTGCTGAAAATAGTTACTCAAACTGAGTCATTGGTACACCTGCACTTGGCTGATACTGTAGAGTGGAGCTCTCTGAGTGATGTACAAGCCCAACACTGGATACGATAGTTGCTGTTTAATATTCTCTGCTGGCTCGACTTGAAAGAAGGCCTTTGTTTATCTCTAGGTATTGCAAGGAACTATCATTTCCCTTGAATTGTTCTCCAAAAGTCAATGGGCAAGTACAAAGAGTCAGTAAAAATTTCCAACAAATTTTATCACACTTTATTAATTTATTATCAAGTTGTTTGATAATTTTCTGCTTAATTCATATAGAAGACCTGCATAACATTTCTAGTAGGAACATTTCGGTCTTGCCCCAAATTATGGATTTCATTGTTAGTTATACCTTGCTGCTTGATATGGTTTTCACTGGGCTGGATACCTGCAGGCCTCCATTTGCAAGCAAAGACTTAGAGAAAGTTTCAGTCATTCTGGTAGGAGTTGTTCAGTGCTGTATGCCTACATTTCTGTATCTGAAAAATTACTGTCTTTCTTTCAGCTCTTTCGATAAATCTATTAAGAAAAATCTCGGTGTTTATGACCAAGAAGTATTCCAGACCCAGCCTTCATTTGTATATTCATTTCTAGAAAATTAATTTGCTAATTAATCGGTGGTACTCTTAGCCTGTTTGGTAAATGAAAGTGATGTGTGGCTCCTATTTGGACAGATTCTCTATCCCGATCATTCAAAGAGCTCTGGTTTCTTTCATGGTGGGAGAAGAAGAAATGTGAGTTCTTTGCTTGTCTTTTTGTATTTCTGTTGACTCTCCCAGAGAAGGAGATTTGGACAAGCTCTGATGCAGGGTGGCACATAGGCTGTCCTCTGACCACTGCAGTATGTCTACACTCCTTCCTTACTTCCATTTTTTGACTTCCTGATATTGCCTTTTCTTTACTCCTGTCTTCAGTCTCTGCTTTGCACTGGACTCATTTCCACAACTCTTTGCTTCTGCTCTAATTCAGGGTCTAAGTCAGCAGTTTCCTCCAGCTTTACTTTTCAGTGTCTTTAGCTCTGCCTTGGCTCCTTAGCTGCCTGTTCTAGTCCTGTCTTTGTTTCTTTCCTTTAATATTGAATGCAATAATAACTACTGCCCTCTAAACCCTGCTATTATGATTTAGAATTTTTCTTTATGGTTATCTCAACATTTCCATTATTGCATTAGTCTGAAAAAAAAAAACCAAGCAAGAATGGCAAAGTGCAAATATAATGACACAATCTTCAATGTAAAGGGCTTATTAAAAAAAAAAAAAAAGCCATTATCTAGCAACTAACCAGAAGAATGGAGATGACGCACAGAGAAGATGTTATATCTGTAAAATTAGAGTTTCCTTATCTAAGTGATGGGATAGGTAGAGAGCTGCTTTATTTTCTGTATCCTGAGAATGCTGTGATTTTTTTCCTGTGCAGTTGCCAAGCCAGAGATGGGCTTTTTTGAAAACAGACACACATGACAAAGCTAAGCAGCAGTTGGATCAGGACTTAAGCTCTATGAGCAGATGTGAAATGAATCCTTAGGAACGAGAACAGCAAAATAAAGGCAAGAGTTGAAAATGGGCATAGACTGGGAACTAGGGAAGCAAAGAAGTGTTGAAGAACTAAACACTACATGTCCACAAAATCTAAATGATATCCTTGCTTTAGTCTCTTTAAGTCACAAAAACTACTACTTACAGCATGGCCTGATCAAACCACAGAAAGAATGTCATCATGGAATCAGATGGTGGTTTTGGGTTGGAAGGGAGTTTAAAGATTATATAGTTCAAGCCCCCCTCCTACCTCCTCCCATCACCTTCCACTAGATCAGTTTGCTCAAATGTCATTAGTGTTTCATCCCTTACAATACATCTCATGTCTTCTAGTTCCTTTCACACAGTTTTTATTTGAAATTGGGTGTTTTCCCTAGATAAAGTCCATTACACTTGCTTAAGTGTACTTACCTTATTAACCTACTTTAAGCTGAAAATAGGTAAGAAGCATATTATTCCTAGTACCGATATTTTAATTTTGTCCTCATAATTGCTTCAGTGAGTTAAAAAAGCAATTCTTTGGCTAAGTATCAGAGTCAGCTGTTACCAGCACTATAAGCTTGAAGATCAAGCTCAACATGTCTTCTCTATTTGATAGCCAAAGCATAAATTGTCTGTACTGGTCTTACAGTTTCAGCTAAAGATACTGACTGTCTTCTAGCAGATGTTTTATGCATTTGTCTCCATGGAATACAAGGGGAGATAATGCTATATGTTCATCCTTACTATGGATATCTATGCTCAGGATGAGGAACCTCTGTATCCCTTTAAGTGGCATGTTATACTAGAAATCCCATTTCAAAGGTTTTATGAGTTAGAGCAAAAATTCAAATGAGATAAGTTTTCTGTACTTGGAAATTTTCATTGACACAGTGAACAGCTTTCAAATCTGCCCTGTTCTGATGGAAAATATGCGAGCTAGTAAAGGGAGTTGTCCATCTGTGCCCAAATTTTCTGTGTGTGCATTCAGATACACTGTTTTTGTTCTATCTTATAGCAGAGTTAACTGGGTTGGTAAACTGGGTATGATTCTACCAATGTTAATTATTTCAGCTAGTGAGTAGTTCAGTACTTTGGGTTAAAACGCTTACCGAAATATTGATTTGCTATTTTATTCTTGTGGTCTGTATCGCTTGAAGATTTTTTTTTTTTCCCCACGTAACCTTTCATATTCTGCTGTCTTGTGAAAATGTAAAGTTATGAAAAGCCATGCACGTCAAATGTCCATAATACGTGGCAATTCCTATATGTTCCTAAATCAAAAAAAACTAAAAAAATATGCCTCTGGTAACTCATAGACACCAGCAATATCCCGCAATTCCTACTTGTTCCAGAAATTCTCTTTATTTAGAAAGTTTAATCATATAAAGTGAAAGCTCACAGCTTGCAGTGTCCAGAACAATTTATAGTGGAAATGCTATTTTGATCAAAACCTACAGTGAAAGGTGTGAAGAGGCAATATGTACCTACAATGCTTACAACTGGACAGAAGAAGTGAGGATCGAGGATATTTCAAAAACTCCAAACCCACTTTGTGGGGTTTACTTCATCCCTCCAGTTCTTCCCATTGGCCTCCAGTTCTTCAGTCTTCCTAGTGAAAAGGTCGAAAGTCAGAGATCCAGGAATGGATCTAATTAGAGCTGAAGCAAGATATTCTTAAGTTTTTCTGCCTACTCTGAAGAGGTGATATCCTTCCATACAAAGTGGATTAATCTAGTGATTTGTTTTTTACAAACTTTTTATAGTCAGTGATGAAATTCCCACTGATAACGGGGGCTTGTAGTGCATTTCCCATTTCGCCTGTATTTCTTCTTTCCAGATCTCTAGTTTTGAAATTACTGTTAAGTTTTGAAATGGTGTATCCTTTTAAAAAGCTTTTTTTCTTCTGTAAATAAATTACCAACTTCATTCTATATTGCTGTTTTCTATTCATGTTTTAAAAACTCTTGGTCAGTTTATATTATTTTCCCTTCTTCATTAGAATGTACAGCTTCTTCCATTTTGTAAAATTTTCAACATTCATCAGCAAGTTCTTGACCTCCTCTCTAGGGTTGTTAGTGGTTATGGATCTTTTTTAACTTCTGAAGGACTCTGTAGTACTTATATTGTGCTGAGTAAACTGTTTATTATTATTCTTTGGGCAGTCCCTGAGATTTTAAAAGAAGAGCAAATAATAAGCCATGAAACACTCTGATAAACAAACAACAAAACCCAACACACACCAAAAAAGAAGAAAAACAACAACAAAACCAACAAAAATCCCAAACTCTCACCAACACTAAATCCAAACAGAAAAAAGAGGGGAAAATACTTGCTGTTTTTAAGTGAGAGGATCAAAGTAGCAAAGTTGCTCTGTAAGCTTGTACTCTGAATTCTATTATATTTAAAACTACTTGTTTTAAAATTATAAAACTTGTATAAGTTCTGTTGCTCTCAGAATTCTAACATCTTCAAAAATGTAATTGGATTTTAACTCACAATACTATTTGTAGTATTGAAACTCTCTTTACCTGAAGAAAAAAGGTTTTGAAGTTACAATCTGCAGTTGTTTTGTAAACATTTCCTGAATATTTGTAACCTATGCAGTTAGACTGATTTCTCCTGAATATAAATACTGCAAAACGAAAGTTAAACACAACCCCGTCACTCTAAAAATGTGTCAGCATATTAAAATACAATGACCTCTGAATATATATATATATATATATAAATACATATTTGTAAGCTTATTGAATTTCATTGATTGAAGCATTCAAAAAAGCATTCTTAATCTTCCACAAGGTTGTTTAATATTTAGGAACTTAAATACAATTGATAAATCTCTGGGAGAGCAATTTTAGGAAATGTTGGATAACTTGGGTGGTGTCTTCACTCTTTTCAAAATGAAAAAATTCCAAATTTGAATTGTTTTTCTCTTTCAACATTACCAGGGGAAGCTGTTGTAGATTTCTGTTCTTTTATCTTACATCTCGTTAGTCTCAAAGGAAGAGATTAAAGGGTCACCAAAACCGAATTCTTTACTTATTACTTTTAAGAGCTTCTGAATTGTAAGTTTCCTTATTAAGTAGATAGATGTCACCAAAACTGTGTCATTTTCATTGCCTTTTCACAGTGAAAATGTTGGACAGGACTTGGTTTCATTGATGTTGTGTTCATCATAACTGAGATCAAAATGAATAATTTTTTGTGAAACAGTCAACATACCAATTATAGGACTATTTATTCACATTTATTCATGCATTTCCTCACACTATCCTAAGCCAGAAGCAGAAAAGCAAAATGAGAAAAGAAATCTTGTCCTTGAAATAGCTAAAAAATGGTACTGAAATGGATGAGGAAAGACCCAGTCATTTTCTTTAGACTTATAAAGTTGAAGTAAATGGTCTCTGATGTACTTTTATCTGGTGGTGCTTAGAAACCTCCAGTGAAAGGAATTACATGACTTTCCAAGTTAATTTGCTCCATTTTTTTCCAAAACTTTAAAAGGATTTTTCCAATACCTAATCTATATCGCAGAAATTAATCTGACTACTACTGCCTGCTCCTCTGGACAGGAACAAAATTCCGTGCTTTGCTTTCACTATCAGATTTTATTTACTGGATATTGCTAGTCCTTAGTTTTCAAGAGTTGAAGTAAACCATTACCTTTAGCCTTTGCTAATAAATAATAATTTACGTTTTTCGTCTTACTCTGCCCTGACACACTACAATTTTTGACACTTCTTGATGGTCATGACCGGATAAGTACTTAGGTTAGAGCATCAGAAGTGGCAGGTAGGCTGCAACAATTATTTGTGATGTCTTACATTCTTGTCAATGAATACGTCCTGGAAAAATGTTGCCCTATCACTTGATATTTTTTTTAATTTTCAGTTTGTTATTCATTTCATATTCACCATGTTCCTTTGCAAATGTTTTTCCCCCCCAGTTTATTACCCTGACTTTCAATTTCTCCCTAGTTATGCTACTCTCAGTTTGTTGTTAGTAAACTGATTTTTCCAAGGTGACTTTGGATTCTGATTCCACTTTCCAGTATGTGTTCAATCCTTCTTAATTTGTGAGAGCCATTTAATTACAGACCTATTTTCTCTTTTCCATTTCAAATGAAAATTAATAATAGACAATATATCACAGATTTCTCAACAAACACTTTTGGATCATTTGGACAATTTAATAATTTGATGCAGTGTCTTTTAGTGTCACAAGTCAACTTGACGCTTCTGTAATTCCCCAAATTCTCTTTTCCCCCCCCCTCCTTTTCAAATAGGCATGTTCATCTTTCTTCAATCCCCCAAGACTTCCCATATTCTTTTCGTGACGATCTGTCTTCCAGACAGTGCAGGGACTGCCACCATTCGTTAATACTAAAGAAAAATTTTATCTTACCTTGTAAAAGAGGTATCCATAGTTTATCTTACAGCTCTAGAAGCTTCTCTCCTTGGCATCAGCTCTTCTTGTTTCCTTTTGTTAAAAATTGTGGTCAGCACTGACTAATCCTTTACTGAAGGCAGAGGCAAGAAAAATATTAGGTGCTGCATCATTTGTTCTCCTCTGCTGTTTAAATAATGGTCTTAATCATCATTCAAATGAACCTGTCGAACCTTTTTGTTCCTTTATCTTTTTTATTTTGATTTTCACCCCTTCATACCTGCACTGCTCTTTTTATTTCTGTATTTGACACCTGCCGTTTATCTGGTTTTTGCCAGTTTCCACAGCACCAGAAGGTTGTGCCATTCTTCATTTGACACTGCCCCTATCAGTAAATGGCACTTTTCACACACTTTTATTCACTATGTAGCTTTACTAGTATACCTGTTTCCTGAACTGGCTGGGGCTCATCCAATGAGAGAGAAAGCTCTCATTCCTTCTTTGTGTTTTTATAGTGCTGCATGTCAATTCCTGAATGCTTGGTCCCAAATTTATTTCTCTGCATTCTCAAACAATTCTTCATTTTTAGCTGGAAACAACTTTAAAATGTCATTTGGTGAGGGACTTCATTCACCTTCACAAGAAAAATATGCTAGGGGTATCTGTGCCTTCACCCTGCATTAACTGTCTCGGCCACCACATTTGGATCAAAGGGTTTGTAGTCAGTAGGTTGTGTGTGTATTTTTCTAGTTCCTTTTACATCTGTGCAAAATATTGGACAAGCCTTTCTTTTACTGTATCATGAATTTTACATACCATTCTCAGCCTGGCCAGGAAAAGGAATTGCCTGTTGCTCTGAGATTTGCAGGTCATTCCTATGTGTCGTATAGGTTTTGAGATTCAGCCATATGACATCCTAACTATAAATATTTTTTTAAAAAATGAACTTTTTATTTGTATTTTATTCATTATTTTTAAATTTCACTCACATCATAATGCCCATATGCATAAGTGTATTTGTTTACAGGATATAACAGCACAGAATGAGAAATAACTCCCTCATCACTGGAATAAATTTTTCAGCATATTCTCAAACCTCTCTTCCTTAGAAATGTGAGATGGGACAAACCTGATGGGATGTCACCTGTCATAATGGTTTAAATAAATTGTAGTTTCCCTTTCTCAACACAAACAAACCAAAATCCCTAATTTTCAACAGACTGTTATATTATCTTTAATTAGTTTTCAGTAAATCTTCAAACTTCATAATGGAGAAGCTTTAGTGAGCATGTTATGTTCCTGTATGTCAATGACATTTATTGCAATCTAAAATAATTTGGTGGTTTTATGAGCTTCAACACAGTGTCAGTCAGTGCCTGCTCTGTATTCTCATGTAAATGCTCCTGTCAACAGGAGAAATCCTTGAAAAGAGAAAGAGAAGCAAGATGTTCCCTAATGGCTCATGCTGAAAAGGCAAAAAATACAGTAAAGAAAATATAGTATGGTCCTTTTGCTGTGTCCCCTAACAGTATTTCCAGCAATTAGCTTTACAGTGGGGAGGGACCTGAAACAGGAGAAATTCTGTTTCTCTGAAGACTTCAGCAATACATTCCAGGCAGGGATAGAAAACCTGCAGCAACTGTTTTCTGTGAAAGATGTTTCAGGCTGATGAAAGGCCAGTGCTTTGCCAACTATTTAATTTTGATTTAAATTTCTTTGAAGATACTTTCTATGTCTAGGTGCTTTCACTTGATCATATTATTGTCTACTTTATTATGGGAAGGCTGGAGAGGGTTCATGTAGCTTGTTTCATGCTAGAAAATTGGTTAAAGTTTCTGATCTAGAAGGAAGGACTGCACAAAAGACATCCACAAAACAGAGAGTAAGGAGAAAATTTCCTCTTGGGGTGTTGCCCAGCCTGGTCCAGCAATTAGAAGTCCCTTGTGTATGAGGACAGATGAACCCTTGTGGAACCAGTGGACTGATGAAACACTAGACTGGAAAGCTGGAAACAGCTTACTTAGGCTTATATTTTGAGGACAAACACAAGAAGGTTGACCCATCTAAAGCAATCTGATGAGCTCAGACTTCAGTCAGCCTCTCCCCATACCCTCACTGCATAACTCATGCGTTGTGTTGATCCAAGAATCCTTTTTTTCAGCACATTTGTTTTTCCATTATTAATAGTTAATGTTAATTAGTATCTTTTGCTTTGCACTGAAATTAGTATGTTTTACTATGTATCTGTTCAGTATAGGCTGTTATTAGACAGATAACAAATTCAGCTGGCTGCTTACAGTCAGGGATGGCACTTCACTTAAAATCTCTAACATGAAGTCTGAGTGTTATTCAAATATCAAAAGAGTATCCAAACAAAAGTTCTCTATTTAAGCCTCAGATGGAATTGCTGAGGTAGTGCAGCATGTGTTTGCTAATAGATGTGCCTCTGATTGTAGGAAGGCTAAGTTAACTGAAAGTAATTAATAATTTTATGTAAGTGTTAATGTTTTGAAGCTGACCTTCTGAATATTGAGGTTGTATTTTAATGTCAGAGATGGTATTTTGTAGTTTCATTGCTATAACTTAGCTGCAATCATTAGAACTAAGGAAGCCCCAAATGTTAATTGGCAATGTCACTTGAGAGGTAATCTCTCCCCAATGAGAAGGCAAAAAATAAAAAAGTTCACACCTACGTTATTGAAGACCAAATGACTAGCATTTTGTAATTTTTTTCTTGTTAAATCAGTTCCGACAAAAAAAAATCTTACATCCAGACACATTTTCTAAGTCTTAAAAAGGTGTCTGAAGTCTTGTGATAAAGAGAATGCCATAATTTTTTTTTGATTTTCTTTATCCCCTTTAGTGAATATGCAATTGAAAAGTTCAGAGCTGAGTAGTTTTAACTAAGAATTTCCTGGCTTGTTTTATTCTTTGTTTGAGGAAAAAAAAATAAAAATAAAATGCATAATCAGTCCAGGAAATACTGAGTGAAAGCTACAAGTCTTTTGCCTGACCTGTTCCAGGTTATAGAAACAGACTCCACTGCATGCTCTTCTTTTTAGCTTATTTTCCACACTTCAGTCTAACTGAGGCTACAAAAATTGAGAGTGATCACTGACTTCACCAGTGGCTTGAGACACACTTAGAAAGAATATGGGCCTTTCAATAAGCTTAAACGAAGAGCGGGAATCCAAGTTTCTGTCACTGCCTGTGTGAGCACCTTGAGTAGGTCAGAGAGCAAAGGTGGATGATGCTTCTGCCATCCAAGTGCCTTCTGCCTGCCCCAAGAAGCCTGCAGTAGGTGCCCTCTGAGAGGACCAGACTGTGGACTTCTGGTCTACTGGCTCAGGAACCAAGGGCTTTCAATTGTCAAACAGAGATGGTTACACCTCAGCTAAAAACGTTTGGTTACTAAATTTGTAACTCAAAATCACTCTGTTGATGGTTTTCATTCCTTTTATCTTTTCCTCTGCACCACAGAATTTGAATCTGGTCAATCAGTGCTCTGAATCTGGCCCTTAATATAGTGCGCATGTGCTGTAAATGGCTGAGTAGTCTCAAGAGATGCATATTTACTCTAATTCCAGCTCTGGGAAAAAGCTCTAACATGTTCAAGAGGATTCTGGCAATAATTGCAGTCTGATATAAAAATTTCTTTCTGAAAAAGCAACCACTGCATATATTACACTTCCTAATGTTATTGAAAATTTTATGGGGAAAACACATGTCTGGGGACTAAGGTGCCTCATGTCTGATTGACTAACACTAGGACAACGCTGAAGAAACAATGCTGGCTTTATTGAAGTCACTTATGACTTGCATGGAAGCAAAAGCAGTTTTCATTACTTCTTCTCCCCACATTCCCTTGTATATTGCTTTAGATTAAAACAAAATTGAATTGAGACATTGTTGCTACTTTACCGCTGCTGTGTGGAGAATCCTGCCAGCTGGCCAGCTCCTCAGGTGCCCATCTAATGTTTATCTGCAACTACATTTTCCTAATGTCTGGTACAATCATCAAGTTCTTGCAATAACACCTCAACAAATTAAACGTTGGCTGAGGTGACTACAGATTCTGTGCTATTAACAGTGTCCATGAAAAGTTTTTTCAAGTGCTACTACCGTCACTGCCAGGGCAATGACAAAAGTGTAAAGGATCACAGCTATATAACTCCATGCATCTACCTTTGCTGCTGTTTTTGTAGTCACATGAGACATTTGTCTGTAGATTAAGTTACAGAAAGTAATTTCTGAATGATGAGCCAAAAAATAAAAATAAAAAAATTCCACCCTTCTGGATTAAAATTGCACATTTTAGATCTGAGGGTTTTTTTTGGTAGTGTTGTTAGGCATTCTTTATATTTTTTTCAAACAAAATATGGAGACAAATACCTAGGTCCATTCATTTAAGAACTGGTTTTAATGTATACCAGAAAATAAGTTTCTTCTTTTAGTGTTGGAACCATATCAGGAATGACATTTCACACGATCCATTTTCTGAGGCAAATGTATCTTAGTTCCCCTTTGCAAAAAAATTTCCCCTTGAAAAAAATTTTATCCTAAAATGTCATCTCAAAATGTGGTTTGAGAATATAAGACATGGGAATGTTTTGGTGACCACCAAAGAAATAGCAAAATGCTTAAGCCATTATAGTTAGAACTGCAGTCAAAGTGACTTGTGCTGCTATGGCTCAGCTTTGGACTTGAAAGAGATATAAGTCCATCACTTGAATACAGATTTTCTCTGCTGCAACACAAATGGTATACTTGATGATGCAAAGGACTCAGAATACTTCAACCTAATTGGTAAGTCATGTTTGGTTTTTTTTTGTTTGTTTGTTGGGGTTTTTTTTGCTAGCTAGCAAATATTAAAATTCATTGTGCCTAAAATTTAAAGTTTTCTAGGTAGATTAAATGAAATCTGATAGCTTTAGTCGTACCGTTGTTTCAAGAGACTTATCTTTCAGAAGACTAGTTGATCTTATTGTTGTGTTTTAGCTTGGGAACTTTCACTATCTGCAGGATATTTTTGATAGAAATCTGAGCATTATTAACTTCTAGTCATCTGTCAGTATTAGAAGAGTATCAAACTGCTGCATAGCCTATCTTCTTGCTAGTATATTTGAGCTGTGGCCTGCAATGTTAAAGTTTTCTGCTGTATTTACTCAAATTAATTTTTATTAACAGTTCTTCTTCTTTCTATTTGTTCTGCAGAGACATTCGTATAGTTGACTCTCACCATAAAGATAGTTAAGTATTTCTCAGAGTTGAAAAATATATGTGTATGTATATATATCCTTGAGAAGAAGGCCAGTTGAGGAAACAGCTGTACCCTAAGTGCTTTCTTTTGTAATATTACCCTCTGTAGTTCAAATTGGACTGCTAACCTGCATAAATTTTCCTCCAAGAAAAATAAATATGCTTGTTTTATAAACCACACTTCCTGTCATGCCAAGTTGCAACACAAACTGCACATACCAAATAAATTTGAATAGCTTCATAGTTCCTTCAGTATGTCTGTTTATGCAAGCTATCTGTCCTTTTGCACAGCTTAAGTAATAGCTGATATTAATGTTGCAACATGTTGCTCATCGTCTGCACAAAACCTAGAATTCAGCTAAAGCAGTTTTAAGATGTTGTATACTTGCCAAGGAAGAAAAGGGAGGCAGATGGAAGTGGTGGAACCTAATGACTTGTGACAATTTTGTCCCGAGCAGTCATTGCTAGTTTGTTTTTCTGGGGTTCAGTTTCAGGTGTTGTTTTGTTGGGCGTAATCTGAACAAAAGGGATGACACAAAGATTCAGGTTTCATAAATTCTTTACCATTAATGATGAAACTATGACACAATAGTGAGGTGTTTTCCACCCCAGTGGTGTATTCAATGTTATTTGCCACCAAAAAAGAAGTTCAGTCTTCACAAACCAAATAGTCATCAGAGTTCTTACAAAATAATTGAGAAGATGTAGTTACAACAGTAGTATGTTAACAACTGCCACCAGTGATTTGTGGTTCATTTTC
The DNA here is from genome assembly GCF_003031625.1 of Empidonax traillii. NCBI lineage: Eukaryota > Metazoa > Chordata > Aves > Passeriformes > Tyrannidae > Empidonax > Empidonax traillii. The sequence goes on from NW_020956617.1 coordinate 119,174, forward strand.
ACCTGTTCAAATAGTGGTGGAGCTAGGTACAAACCTTAAATGCTAGAAATGGATCTCTAGGGTTCAGCAAATTGTAAGCAGTAAGTATGGCAGAGGAAAGAGTAGTTTCAGTCAACTCAAAATCAATTTATGTTTAAGTTTGAGCTAAATCTGATTGATAATTTCATGTTGAATAAAGTGGTTGGAGAGTTAGACACCATTCACAAAGTTAGATAGAATGAACTTATATGACTGTTTATAATCCAGTCATCAGATCAGTCATCTAGGGTTAACCAGACTTCTTCTACACGTGTCAAGAATTAGAGGAAGGATGGGAAACAAAGTTCTCCATTGTTCTTCTACTGGGAATCTTGCCTCTGTTTGGAATGAAATTTGGCAGTCTAAAAACCGGGATGTTGTGTCCCAGAGGCAATGTAGTATCCTAGGCTCTCACCCTCTCCGGTGAAGATTGTTTCACTTCGCATAAACATCTAAAATAATGATTGGAAGAGAAACTTATGTTCAGTCATGATTACCAGTCTTTATAGAAAATCTCATTTACTCAGTGAGCATTTATAATGTTCAGCTGAACATTATAGACAGTGAGAGCTTAAAAAAGAAAAAAACAAAGGAAAGCAACCAGCATGATTGTTGTGCCAAAACAGGTTCTTTCACCCTGTGTGCAAGAGGCCAATCCACACACAGTCGAGATATTTGTGTTTTTTATGGTTCTGCACAGGATGGGGTGCTGGGTGACGTATTCACCAAGCCAGCACAACAATAACCAAAACTTTTCACTATCTATACATTTTATTAAAAAAAGGCATTAATGTTCATTGGCTAAAAGTTACATAGTTCTCCTGTTAATTAGTATTCATTTTCTATTGGTTAAATGATTCCCTCACTTCTTATGCTAATTATTTCACGTACTCTGTCTTTCTATTCTCTTAAGTCAGTTGGTTTCTTGAGTTGATGCTCTGTGAGTCAGTGGTTGAAATCCCCCCCTGACAGGATTATCTTTGCCCAGCTGGAGCTGATTTCAGCACAGTTACTGAAGTGGCTTTGTTTGTTTCTTCCTTAACTTGGGAATTCTGCCAAAAATCTTCGTGGCCTGCAAATTCTGCACTCTTTGTGTCCACTACCAGTAGTTTGTCCTTCTTCCCAAGTTTTGTTTAACTGCCCCTATGTGTGAGATCATTCAGGCATGTCAAAGTAATTTACTAGCAAGTAATTTATCTTTCTAACACCTGGAAATCATGGTCATGAAATTTCTTTGTGTGTGTGGCAACATCCGAAGCACCACTTCATATTCCTGCTCTGAATTGGGAGGGGTGACATTCCAAATATGTCTTCCTATGACCCATGTCCTAATCAAATATAGGCATCTTTGTAATGTTACCCAAGGCCTCTTCTGCATTCAACATTTTGTTTTTAGTAAGAAGATCCAGAAACAAATAGTTTTACTCAAAAAAATCACCTTAAGTTTTACAATATTCCTGAAGTTTTGCTTTAAAATTTTTCTTCTTGATGTTGAGCATCATTAGGACATATCCTTGTTAATTACAACTATGTGACCTCCAAATAATTAATATTTATATTTATTAATTAATATTTATTTTGGGTTATTTTAAAGAGGAGCTAGAAAACAAACTTATCCATCTAGTACACTTTAAATCAAGCCAGGAACTGCTACTGCTGTTATCAGACTATGGCTTGAGGTGGACAACATAGGTGTTCCTTTAAATGCACTGTTTGCATACTGTTTGTGTCTGCTGTGGCAGGGTTAGGGCCATCTCAGCAGCAATGCTCGGAAGAGGGATGGAGAAAAAATGCTTTATACGCTGCTTACACCTGGGATATTTTTATTGTGTAGAAATGGATGTGTTAATAAAGAGTGGGTACAAAGGATGGGTGAAAAGGTGTGAAAGCTTTCCAGATGAGGGAGTGTCCTCCTCAGGGAGTCCAGTGGTCGTGCCTCTTGTAGAGAGCCCATTTCTGGGCCTGCGTGGGGCAGGTCCGAGGAGCACATAAAATCAGGATGGCTTAATTCTGCTTTGTGGCTGCACTGTGAACCCTGTGGGCTGGGTGTTCAAGCGATGCTGAGCACACTGCCCCTTCACAGTCTCTTCAAAGCTGAGGATGAAACAGCTGGCAGGGGGTGGTGGTGGGAGACATGCAGAGGGGGGATTACAGCTTTTCCCCAAGAGACTGCTGGCAAGAACTTTTTAAAAAGAAAATTTCAAGCTGATTTGACCTTGACCTCTCACAGCTCTTTCCCCCCTCCTCCCCCCTGTGAGATACACTGTCTTGCATGTAATTCATTTTTCTGAGTTGGTATGAGATGTCAGTTCCACTTGACTGCACTTTTTGTAGAAAACGGCTTCTTTGCTGTACGTTCTCTGTTGGAAATCATATGGTGGTGAGAAGGAAGACCTTGCATATCACCCCTTTATGCACATAAAGGAGCCATTTACACTACTAGCTGGTGAAATAATTATATTTTTTTTTGTTCCTTTTTTCCCTTCTTTTATGCTGTTGTTTTAAAAGGCAAGAAATAACAGCTTGTCTCTTTGAGAGCAAATAACACTCTTTAAAAGCAGTTGCCAAGCAACCTACATTTACAGTTTTGGTGGGCTGCTGCATTTGCACTAAACTCTGGAACAGCAATGAACCCTCCCCTTCTAGCCCTGAAAATAAAATGAAGTTGAAATAACAGGCATACAGAAGACCCACCATTCTAGTGCTCAACAGATTTTTGGTACCATGAAGTGTTTTTTTTTTACAGTGATATTCAAAGTGGAGCAATCTGCTAGTGTTGTAGAACAGCACATTCAGATCAATGAAGGAGAATTATTTTTTCTTCCTAAATGCGCTTGTTTACCGCAAGTTTGAGAGTGGAAGCAGAAAAACAGTTGATAATTTTCCAGTCAAATACACAGAAGAAAATTTCACCCCAATCCCCAAGAAATGCTGTGAATCATGACTCCTTCTGGAAGGTGTGAGTGCACACATTTCCCCAACAACTAATCTAAGCACCTTGCTTAGGATGAAAGGTGCATTCTAGGTACATTCTAGAGTGCTACAAGGGAGATGGCTGGGGGCCACCTGGGGTAGGGAACTGCTTCTCCCACAGTTTCACGTGTTTTCTGGCATATGAAATTTTTCAGCAGAGTTTTAGATGGAAATACAAATAGATATGTGAATAATGTGAGAAAAGTGTCAGACTATGGAATTGCCAATGAACCCATGTACTCCAACACAGAACTTGTCAAGACAGAGATGCGTGTACACACCAAATTCCTGTATCCAGTCTTGTAATTGTGGTGATTTAACTCTGCACGTTATGGAGACATCAGAAGGTGAGCAACAAATGTTAGTATGTGGGATTTTGCTTTTCCAAGAGGCAGATCAGAAGGTCTGAAGATAGCTGTTAAGGTCAGTTCTAGACATTTTCTCCACTGCAGAGTCAGACACAAGCAAGACATTCTCCTGAGCCCTGGAATCTGGAGATATCCCAGGAGCTTTAAGTGCAATAGGTTTATGCTCTGATCTACCATTTCTCTGCTATTCCACACAAAGTGAAATAAGCTTGTACAGAGCCCACAGACTCTCCTTTGGAACTGCACCATTTTGTGCAACTCTATCACGTGCCTTTAGATATAATTTTCTTTGTTTTCTCTTTTAAACTGCTGTATGGTGCTTCTGTGTACAATTAAAATTGTCTATTGCATCCTAGAAGTACATTTCATTTGTGAGGGAGTTTATTACAGCTCCTGGCAAGTTGTTAGCAATTCTGCGCTGACTGAAAAGTGAGCTTTTCAAAGATAATGGTTTTGAATGCCTTGAGTCTTCATACTATCAGGAAAAAGACAATTAAATACAAAGATTGTAGGGGACTAAAAGGGCCTTGTTTCCTTTGGCTACTGAGGGCCAATTTCTTACTTTAATTTTATTATCAATTCTTTCTCTTTTCCACAAGAGAAAGGCACACAGAACCGCACAGATTTGGATCACTTTTGCTATGTGGCTCAGCACTGAAGCTAAGAGACTTGTGGCCTCCATTTGGCTTACTATAAGGCTAGCAATACTTTAGGCCAGGGGGACCAGATGCACATAGCTCATTGCACTCTTTCCTTTGAGGTAGGTTTTTGTCTGTAAAACACAAGAAGCAAAACGCTGACATATTGGTACCTGCTTGTATTTCTGTCAAGGGCCGTGGAGATCGTTGTTTTTGCAGCCACTTAAGGTTGAACTGCATTTTACACAAAAGTCTCAGGCCTGTTATTGATGTCACCGATGCCTTCTCCAAATGACTTCTCCTGCACATGAGCAATAACAATGGCAATGGATTCTGTCACAGACCTGATAAAATATTTGAGCTCGTGTGACAGTCTGTGGGGAAGCTCCCTTAGAGCACCCAGAAAGCATAGTGCTAGCCTGCATCCTGCCATCAGCAGCACAAAAACGATTTAAGTGTCCCACATTCTTCGTACTTTCTGTAGGCTTATGTTGCCTTAGGCTCAGGGGAAAAAGGAGGACATAAAGTAGTAACTAAAGACTGAATTTGTATTGCATGACTAGGGTTTTGTACAAGAGCCTTTCAGAAAAGTTTGGTGGAACATTCATAGTTAAAGAAGGGAATATGAAAGACAACAAATTCAGAGTTAGCACAAAATCACAGAGTGGCTGAGGTTGGAAGTGACCTTTGGAGGTCATCTGGTCCAACTCCTTTGCTCAAGCAGGACCACCAAGGATTTATTGCCTAGGACTATCCAGACAGCTTTTGAGTATCTGAGGATGGAGACTCCAAAATCTCCCTGGACAACCTGTGCTAGTGCTTGGTGAACCTTATATAGCATAACTCAGTGAAGATGACAACTCAGTGATTAAAAACTGTTGAATGGCACCTTTCACAACTATACAGTCTTGCTTATATGGAGGTTTGGAATTAAGGACATAATTTTCTCTATCAATATTTAGTTTCTTCCTATGTGCTACAACATTTGCATTAAAAAAAAATTGTCTAAAAAAGAAGGTCTTCTGGGAAGTTAAGTCACATAGTTAAGACAAGACAATTAGTATTAGTTTTTAAAAAATGTATTTCTTCTGTGCCTATAGCATTAATTTTTCTATAACGATGCATTCACAGAAGCTCAAAATAAATTTAAATAATGTTTTGAGGTTTTTTCCCAAGGCTTTCTGTGTTGCCAGTTCTTATGTTAAAAATTATTGGTAGATATGGAGCTTAGTCTGTCTTTTTGAGCATTAAATCAGATGTTACCTAATTTTTAAACCACTGAGACTGATTTTATCCCAGTTAGATTCTCTACAATTTTATAAGGCTGGCATAAGTGTATTCCTGTTACCCTCAGTGGTGCTAATAAACACCTAGCTATTGTTATGGAAAAAAGAGCCTGGCCTTCAAACTGCTTTTGCTATTAATGTTATTTAAGGTAAACTAAGGTTTTCCTCTCTGCCATGAGTACAATAATGGGTAGAATATTAGATTCCTTAGTGACTTTTCAACTCTACCTGCAGACTGCAAAGCTGATAATTAACTCTATTCAAGCTTTCAGGGGGGAGAGGCTAATCGTAGGGACGGTGTCCTTTGTAGTCTGGATACTGTTCCTTGTTTTGCAAACACTGTGCAAAGGGAGGGCACTGCCCTAATGTGTAAATGCGATCAACTAATTAAAAAAAACCCCAACAAAACAAAAAAGATTTTTGTCAACATTACAAGGGTATTTTGTAAATATTTCACCCAAAGTTACCCCTCTGTTCCGTGGAAGGTGAAACAGCAGTTGCAGATATCCATATGGCAACATATGATGAGAGGCTGGTGGGGTTTCCTTCTTGATGCTGGTAAGTGCTTACAGTATGGATCCCTTGCATCTCGCTCAGATGCGACTGTCGCACCAGTTTGTTACACCACAGGCAGGGGACACAAGAATATGAGAACCTTCAAAGTGTTTTAACTGGTTATGGGCCTTAGCTATTTTAATTTTTTTTTCCTAGCTATTTCAGCTGTTCCAGATACTGCACTAAGGTGTTGTAACAGTATCAGACAGCTTGTACTTCTGTGTAATTTACTACTGCAACTACTACTGCAGCTGACATACTATCAAAACACAATCAAAACTCTAGCAATTCTAAATTAAGTGCTGTAGAACTAAAAAGAGACATTGAAATACTCACATGGATTTTAGGAGTGGCAACTGTTTCACTGGAAAGTTCTTAGAGTGAAAAGAGATAAAGCTGGCCTTTGGTTTGTGCTGTGGCTGATACTAAGGATTTTTGTAGAGACTTCAGCAATCTGATTACATAAAAGAGGGGATAACTGCTTCTGACATTTATTATTCACAAAAGACAGATATTTTACTTTGCCCCACAATTTTATTCACTTTGTAACAGAATCATATTGAACTGAAAGGCTCTTTCATTTTTAGTGGTTTGTGAATTATTTGTTTTGAAAATTTTGCCATATGTTATGTATCTTCCCTTATGAATACAAATAATGCTGTCTTCTTTCAACCACTGGATTTGGAGGCACATACTTTAAAGACATTCTGTGGGTGAATTTTTATCTAACAAAGATAAATTTCAATCTAGCAGCCCTCAAAAGGGCTCATGTGAAAATTAAATGAGATATTTCATCTTTTTTTTCTAATTCAACTATTTATTGAGCCATAGGAAACACTTTCAGGTTTCGGGTTAACAGTCCTAATGGTATTCTATTTCCAGGCCCAGGTATTCAGTAGTTCTCAGAACTATAATTTAAAAAAAATATAAATTACCATTGAATCAGCTTAAAACATCCTGCTTTATATTAATTATTTCCATGTGCATTTGTCTGAATAAATGTTGAGAGCTTGTTTTTATTTTGAAGTAGAAAATGAAAATAGATGTGTCATCTTGTCGTGGGTTTTGCTCTGGGTCAATTTTCATTTGTTTCTAGCAAATTTGTCCAACACAGCAACACAATAAAAAAATTTATCATACTCAAGTCCCATGAAAATGATCATGGAGATGCTGGATTACACTTGTTTCCAACAAACTTTTTTGAAGGTAAAATTATAAATGTATCAAGCCAAATGTAATTTTAAAATTTTTTAACCATCTCCAACAATTTAATAATAGCATGTGTCACAATAAATATTCCATATTCCTAGCTACAGAAGAGAAATGAGGTGTACATGCTGGCATACCCAGCCAATGTCCCAGCTGAAATATCTACCTGTAGTCAGTAAAACATTTAAGTCATATTGATTCTGGAAGGGCTTGAGTACGTGCCTAAAGTTGAGTACTCTGATGAGTAAGTATGAATTTAAGTGTGCTCTTAAATATTCTGCTGAGCACAGAACTGAACTTGTAATATAATAGTGATCTATTGAACAGGTCTGTTGAGAAACCACTGAAATCAGCAAGCCTCTACAGGGCCATAAAAGCCTGCCGTTGTGGAGGTTATTTGCAGGATTAGACCAATGTCAGAAGTAATAACTAGTATTCATCCTCAAATTAAGTACAAAGATGTCTTAATATTCATGGTTTGAAATGTGTTTAAAATTTTCTATAGTATTAAGTAGCTATACTTGGAGCAAATTCCTCAAGAGGACTCGTTAGAAATGAACGTTTGCTAATACTTTTTAACTCTTAAAATTTTTGATGTAGGGTGCAATTCCAGTTGCACCTGTGGCACACTGTTATCCAGAAGGTCTCTTTTTTGGTTTAGTATTCAACTTTTGTCTTTGCATTCAACAGCCATTAAAAGAAGGAACATGTGTCGCATACATCTACTTTTTAAGCTATAGTTATTGGTAGATTATGATATTTTTACCTTAATTTCCAACTTACCTTGGTTTTGTTTTCTTTTACTTCGTTCCATGCACTTAACCAGTAACTATGCAATCTCAATGTCACTTTCTGTTCATTATTTCTGGGTGGCTTCTCAGGCTGATCCAGACCTCTCTCAAGTGAATAGAAAATGTGAACTTTGAATCTGGTTCAATATCTTCATGCTCTTTAGCTTTTGCTCCTGATTAGATGCCACTGTCCAGTTAAGATTTGCTCTACCATGAGTTATTGCTAATCAATTTTAAAAAATCATGACTTGTATAAAGTAGGGAAAAACATCTGTCCAAAATAGAAATCTAATTTTGTGTTGATGAGAGTTGTCTAGAAAATGGCTATTCAAGCCACATATTTCACAGATTCCAGCATTTTTACAATGAATATGTTAAAACACCTAAAAGAAAGATGGAATTCTTCGTGGTGCAGGTAGACAGGGCACAGTTATTCTCCGTATACTGCAGGACTTCACTCAGATGAATTATTTATTTTATTCTTTATTTTTTGCATTTTCAAACTTTATGCAAGATGTATTCTGTAGCTCTAGAGTTTCATTATTGCTCACTATTGTTTAATCCTTATGTACTATAATGTTTGCCAGCATGTACAATGAGAGTATTCCAAAGGAGGGACAATCTCTCTACAACTGTAGGACCATATCAGTTTTCAATATGTCCAAATTCAAGCAGAGGAAGATGTTTCAGGCTTCTCTCTCCTTCACAAAAATGAAGTACCCTCCAGTTTTTCATTTAGCAGTAGTTCACAAGGATAAGTCCTCCTTGGAAATCACTCCGTAACTCTTCCTGCAACTTCAATTTATTTTTACCCTGGATATAAAACAGGAATAACCAGCAATAAATACCTCTCTGTACTGGTATTATCCAGAAATCATTGTCATCTGCTATACAGTTCTGTATATTTATCCCATTTGGTAAACTGATTCTGACTCACAAAGACCACTGCAGAGACTATAACAGTGCTACATGTTTTAGTCATTTGATTGCTGGGTGGCAACAGCAGTTCGTAGAGAAAAGAGTTCATATACTGGGGATTGTCCAGAAAGCTAATTTTGTGGGACGACTATTGCACTGGGTAATCTCAGATTTTGTCCATTCTAATTTAGTACTGTGAGAGCTCATGCTGCTTCAATAACTTTGCTTCAAATCTGCTTCAGATCCTTTGCCAGATAGCACTACTGTCCAGTTCACCCAAAGTTTTTATAATGCCAAAGATATTAGCTCCTTGACTCCTGCTGATTTTAACTGAAGCACAATAGCTTAATTTCTCTTTATTTTCCACGTTATTTTGAAAATCCTTCCCTATAGACTGAATGATAACTATAGGATAAACCCTATTTGCTAGACAATAGGCTATTCAAATCACTGCATTTTGTTACTCTTGTTTGCAAGGGTGGGTTTGTGGCCATTACCAAATAAAAAAGAAAAGGTCAGTGTGAGGTAAAAAAAAGCTTCAGCTGGTTTCTAAGTGGAACATAAGTGTTTCATCTTGATAATTGTATCCTTCCCTGACCTTAAATGGTTCCTGAAGTTACAAAATATATGCATATTGTCTGTGTTAGGTATTGAATGTACTTTTGGATAGTGTCAATATTTTTGCTGAGGAAAAAGCTAAATACATTCTGAAGCTGATTATCATGCATGGAAGCTGACATAGTCACAGTTTAACATGCAGAAAGTGCTTGGATTTTTTCAACTTTGAGTGAAAACAAACAGAAAGAAGCTATAAATTCTATTTTTTTTTAATGATTTCACTCACACATCTCACATGAGAATCAGTTTCTTTATCATAGCTATAAGGAGTATGCCCAAGGTGTGTGTTTATCAGTTGTAATTTCCTGTTGGATCCCCTCCTTAAATATCCCCCTATTTATGAAAGCAGCTGGAATTTGATTTTCTTTTCACAATATTACTGTGAGTCAAGACTAGCAGCTTTAAATTTGTGCTGAGGAGGTGGAAGTACATAGCAACAGTCATGCAAACATAACTACTGTAGCAGTCAATACAGAGAAACAGAATAAGATTTCTGGACATTCTTAATTATTAATTATTTTATGAGTTTGCCAAATTATCATGCAAATTTATCAGCCTAAGCATGATATCTATTTTTTGCAGTCATTTACTGAGGGAAATATTTTACTAATTTATAGAAGAAAATTTACTTGTTAAGGACGAACAAAGAAGCAGAAAATGGTGGTAAGCATCAGCAGATGCTGTACAGAAAAATCTGAAAGTAAACTTCCTAATCTCATGGACTACTCCAATGCATATGTCCTATTAAAAAGTAAAATCAGCTCATTAGCATTCATAGTAGTCATATGTGATCCGAATGAAATAGGCCCCAATTCTATTATCAACTCTGAAGTGATAAAACCCCTCTATAACCTACATAAAGGGTTGAAATATCGTCACTTTTTTTCTCCCTTGCTGCACTTTGAAGAAAATGTTTGCTTATTTTCAAATGAGAATCAAAATTCAACAATGAAAAGGAAGTAAAAAGAAGAAAACAAATAAAACCCAACACTACTATTTTCTTAATTGTTATACCCTAAGCAATACTTTCTTTCTGATGTGTTTCTCACATGGACAGTAAAAAGCAACATTTTGCTAAACTAGTAGATTTTCAGGAAAAAATTCTTCCTTGAGAATTTTGATCTCTAACTTAGAACATGAAACTAAATCTCCTGAGCGTAAGACTTGCATTTCACTTTTGCATACGCTGTTTTCCTATTTCATTTCACTTATACCTTTCAAACTTACTCTTTCTTGTCATTTGTGGCAGTCAGTACTGAACTTTTCTTCTACAATGTCATTGAAAGCTTTGAAGGTATCTCATGGTATGAGCAAAGAAATAAAAAAGCTGAATAGAACTGAGAATAGTCGATGCCCTTCAGTGAGGTGAAGCACTGAAGAGGGCTAAGAGAACCTATGTTTGGGTAGGACCTGTCTTCCTGTAGGGACCATGTGACTGTAGGCAGGTTGTGCATTTTAGGCTATAAAGAACCCTTATGAGGCAACATATGACAACATGTTGTGTAAGACCAAATTAATGAACCTTTACATAAGAACACTTAGTTAATAATGCCATCATGAAGCAATCAGTCTGCCCAAGGAATACCAAAATAAAGCAAAAACAAACCCAACACCACTTGCTGGCCAGTGGGCAGATGCCATCTGTCAAGGTAGGGATTAGCTACCACTGAATCCTTTCCCCAGGCATATCAGTAGCTGTCAGCACTTCCAGAGGCATTTCATTCATGCAAAAACTTGAGCAAAGAACAGATATCACATAGACATTTTAATTGTACTCAAGCTTTCCATTTTAATTTTCTGAACTGTCACAACTGTTGTTTAAATGATTATATGTACAGATCAAATTGATTCTCTGTGGAATATAGGGCAAAATCTACATATTCAATGTCATATACTTATTTATGCTGGCCTGCATATACTTGGCCTGATTTGTTGTTATGAGGATCGTTTATTTTTGGTGTAAAAACAATGATGGCATGAAAAGGATTTGGAACATAAATATGCAGGAATAGAAAGATGCATGAATCATCAAAGCTGTGTTCAGATCCTTAATTAATTTCTTGCCTGATATGGTTTCACAAGAGGAGATAACATACAGCTTGTTTTATACCATTGCAAGGGGTTGTTGGGAAATACATTCTTAAAGAGATTGGAAACAGCTGGAGGAAGAGGACATCCCTGACGCTCATGTGCACATACACAATGAGAACTACTTCATGACTTTTTTCTTAAAGTTATAAAGTAAATCACTTGGATTTAAGAATGCAATGAAGCACTACTTAATTATTTAACTATAAGGTTCTCTCTCCATAAGTCACTGACTTATTCAGTACATGCTGCAGACCTCCTCTGGGTACAGGCAAGGCTGTGTCAGAAGGCAATTGCTGTTTGGAATAACTCTGCCTCAGGCAATACTGAAATATCACACATGTAGAAAACAAATCAGGGGACAACAGGACAAGGAGGAGCAAGCTGGAGGACCATGACTGTAAGAATGATCAACTCTCAGTTGACTCTCAACTTGTGCAGGATTTGCTGCTCCAACTGGATCCCTACAGATCTATGGCCCAGTTTTCTTCAACACCTCTATTAATGACTTGGATGCAGGATTCAAAGGAATACTAAGTCTGCCAATGACACTAAATTGGGAAGAATGATGACTCCCTCGAGGGCAGAGAGACCTCAACAGATCGGAGAGACAGGCAACCAACAACTATATGAAGTTTTGCAAGGGCAAGGTCTGCACCTGGGATGGGGCAACGCTGGTTGTGTGCACAGACTAAGGAACAGAAGGCTGGAGAGCAGTGCTACAGGAAGGGACCTGGGAGTCCTGGTCGATGGCAAGTTGATTATGAGTCAGCAGTGCCCTGGCAGCCAGGAGGACCAACCGTGTCCTGGGGGGGCATCAGGTAAAGCATCATCAGCCCATTGAGGGAGGGAATTGTCCCGATCTGCTCTGCACTGGAGTGGCCTCACCTGGAATATTGTGTGCAGTTTTGGATGTTACAACATAGCAAAGATATTAAGTTATTACAGTGTCCAAAGGGGGGCAACAAAAGTGGTGAAACGTCTGGAGATGAAGCCGTTTGAGGAGTGGCTGAGGTCACTTGGTCTTTTCAGCCTGGAGAAGAGGAGGCTGAGAAGAGACCTCATTACAGTCTAAAATTTTCTCATGAGATTAAGAGCAGGGGCCAGAACCAGTCTATTCACCCTCATGATCAGTGACAAGACTCATGGAAATGTCATGAAGCTGAGTTAGGGGAGGTTTGAGTTTGATGTCAGGAAAAGATTCTTCACCTAGAGGGTGGTTGGGCACTGGAACAGGCTCCCCAGGGAAGTGGTCACAGTACCAAGCCTGTCTGAGTTCAAGAAGCATTTGGACAATGCTGAATCACATGGTGCGATTCTTGGGCTGTCCTTTGTAGGTCCAGGAGTTGGACTATATTGTCATGATGGGTCCTTTCCAATCAGCATATTCTGTGATACTGTGATTCCAAGGAGAGAGCATCTGTTCTTAAGACAGTTCAATGCCACCATTTATGATAGAGTATTTTTAAAAAATCTCTGTCTCTGGTACAGCACCACACTTCCAACAAATTTCAGTGTGATGCTGACAGAGTAATTTCGAATAAGGTTTTAGCAAGTGGTCAGGCTTTGAAGCAAAACTGCTGAATGCATTCAACTGCCATCAAAATAGATGTAAAACACACAGAGAACAGATTAAATAAAAAAAATACTGGGTAGTCAGAAGACTGGGTCCTAGGTGTCCTTGTTGGACACCCAAATTATTCTGAATTTACTGAATTTCTCTAATGTTTCCATTTAGCTTTTATGAAGAAGAAATAACTAACACCCTTCCCCATCTTGCAAGGGTGTTATGAAGCTAAATTAATTGTTAAGAAGTTTTTCATGTTCTGAAACTATGCAAATGAGAAAAATGCATAAGTAGTGGTGAAATGTTTTTTTTTTTTAATCTTTAATACTGTAGCTGGCATTTTGATAGAACCAAAAATATATAAAAAGTAGTAAAACTATTAGATAATGTTTGCTTTGAAGACATAGAAATAATTATTTTTTGATTTCTCTAACAAAATATTTTCTCTATGAAAGACTGAATTATTTTATGTCAAGATTCTTGTACATTACTCTTCTGTCTTTTGTGTCTGAGAGAAATTTGCATTTAAAAAGAAAAAGAATGAAAATGTTAACCTAACACTGAAACAAAATATTTAAATTTGAACAGCATTTTAAGTTGACTTCATGTAAGAATTTTAATCTTTTGGTAACCTGCAAAATCTAAGAATTGGGTTGGGAGGGGAGGATGGCATAGTTTTAAGGTTTAGACACAACAGAAAAGTGCATTTTGTTAGCTGTACCTAACAATTGGAAAAGTCACCATTCTGTCTTTAGAGCAGGATTTGGGATTTGGGTGGTACCTCCTGAAAGGGACAGTGATGTGTTCAAGAGTGTGTGGCTCATTATCTAATTGATGTCTTGATTTTGCTTTAGCAATTATTTTTCTTGGAAAAGGGAGTGTAGTTCTTAGGTATCTATACAAGCAAACCCTAGAAGCAGCAGTACCATCTAGGTGGTGATGACTGTTGGGACTAAGGAACCTTGGAAACTGCCATAGAGGTCTCCTGTTCGATCTGTTTGATCTCCCTACTCTGACCCTAATTTCAGCACTTTTTACGAGGGAGCTCAGCCTGGTCTGACCTCAGAACTGACCCTTTTTTAAGGAGAAGATTGGACAAGAGCCCTTCCCTGGCCTCTGAACACTCAAGAGATTTGATGATGATTGAGTAGAGAGGTGGATTTTCAGACAAGATCTAATAAAAATTTTGTATGCCCTCACAAATTTCAAGATGGAAATTGAAAGCTTGCAAGAACTTTGCAAAAATTCTCTAGTGACCTTCTTTTTAGAAGGCAAAACTATCTTTTGCTGCAGCCTTGATAGTAGAAATTAAAAAAATTGTTCTGGATGACATTTAGAAAAGGTATCAATAAAAAGGAAAGCCTGAAGTAAACAGTAGGCGAAGAGAATTTCCATCTAGACAAGTATTTTTCCAAGTTACAAATTACTGTAAACAAAATCTTACCCTAGGAAGTCACAGGCAGTTTTAGTAATAAATAGCAATATCAGCCCAAGTTTTAGTAAATGTTTGGGATGTGCTAGCTAGGCAAAATATTCACTGGAAGCTGTTACCAGTGAGGTTTAGAAGAGTGAGACAATTCAAACAATCTGTATTCTTCAGTGATGACCAATTTAGTAAGGTGTTCTTATGTTAAGTCTAACAGGATGTTTGGTTTATTTACTAATTTTTATTCAGTTTATTTATCTGTACAATTTTTCATATTTTTCATTTTGGTCTGCTCAAAATGAGACCTGGTTGACTGAGGAGTTTACCAGTGACTGATTCAGGGAGAAAATGAACGTGGCCTTTAGGAGGGAAGTGTCAGAAATGAGAGTCTGAATAAAAAGGAAAGGGCTAAGTAAAGCTTGGCTTCTAATACTGATGCACATGTGATCTGGTGAACTTTTAGGAGAGGCAGTCAGGAAGCCCTTTGAAATGTGTAATCACAAGAACTTTGCCATGATTACAGCTTGATAAGTTCAGCCCGTGTTGTTATACTTTTATATTTCACTCATTAGCTACCTTCATATGTAGTGGCTATTGCATATCTATACACACACCATGTTGCATGAAATTCCCAGGCACACATACCCAGGTAAGCATACTGAACAAGGAAGATTTTTTTTCATAAACTCCTACTGAGATGACCATCAAAGACAAAAAGCTTTTTTTTTTGTTTTGTAAGTTGGAAATACATTGTTATCATCTGGAAAGGACAATATTGTTTTTCTTTGGATTCTTCTTTCCATTGATACTTACTGTAATGGAAAATTACTTGTTTCCCACTGCTCACAGGTATTATCTTTTTGATAAATCTCTAGGCCATCATTTTTCTAATCCAATGTTATTATGGTTTGTTTGTGTCCTTGTGTACTTAAAACAGGTTGGATAAATCTCAATTTCTGAGACCCCTGTTCTATTTTGCAGTTTGTCAAGAATGCTTTGTATTGCTATGTCCCTCTTCTTTGCTTCTTAATGATACTATCAGCTTCAGCTGTGCAGCATTAAAAATAAGATCAATGTCACAATTTCTTTAGTTCTCTCACATCATGGTTTTGTTATGATAGATTCAGATGGCAAGCTTTCCTTGTGTTAGGCTATGGGTGTCCCATAGTTTTCTAACATTAAAACAGAAATGAAATAGCTCGTCTCTAAATATATGTGAGGTTTTTCCTCCTCTATCTCTCTCTATGCATGATTTCCTCTTTATGTGTTATTAGTCTACTCATATTTGGTAACATTGGATTTACCAGTTCTGCTTTGCTATTCTCTGTGATATGAAGAGTTGCAGAGTGGTTACTGGTGGTTAAAAGAGACTGTGAGTCAGTTATCACTGTTGTTCCTCTAAAGGTGAGATCCAGGCAATTTTTTTTCTGCATATTGTCTTTGTGAGGATGTTGTTTACAAAATTGTATTTTTGCAGAATGGCAATATGTGAAAAATTTCAGCAACTCTTGATTAACACGATTTTAAAAATTTTACCTTGGCTTCATATGAACCTGAGATTGACTTTAAAAGCTTACAAATATCAGAAACAGGCCTTATGTATTTGTGCTCCGAATAGCTGACTATTTTTTCTCACCTTAGATCTGCAGAAGTTTTCTCTATGTTGTTTTTTTGTTCGTTTGTTTGTTTGTTTGTTTGTTTTAAAACTGTTTCTCAGCTACGGTGCGTTAACCTTAAATACAGAGAGTTGTTTTTGTCCAGAAAAGCAATTCAGATGCTTTTGCAATTGATTCTTGAGTAGGGATTGTAAAGCAGTTCAGCTTAGATACTTTTTACGCATCTCACATCTTTATCCTTCTCAAGTTGGAAGTGGTTAGTAAGTTTAACAAATGAATTATTTGCATGTTTCTGTAATTCTGCTTATAATCTGAATATACAAGAAAAGAGCACTCATTTAGGTATATTTGCAATCAGACCTAGGAATAGATTCTGGAAAGTTCTTTTTCCTCCAGTAAGGCTTTGATACCTGGATTATAATACTTGCATTATTTTAGTAGACTGAAGTCCAAAGGAAATACTGTGTAAATTGATCACTCAAACTCTGTTGCTATTATCTTTCACAAATTTAAGGGGGGATTTTTCATATAGCTAACAGAGATTTTAGAGAACTGCCATGTAGATCAGCTATTTCCTGCTTAGTCCTTGGTGTGTCAGACAGGGCTTTATCCTTTACTGTAAATTAGTGCAGTCTTGAAACTCATAGTGATTCCCTGCATCATTCAGCAAAGTGATTACTACAGCTTTTCAGAAATGGGTCCAGTGTGAGATTGTATCCAGGAATAAATGAAGGAAGGGAATAGAAGGAACACTAAAGCTGTCTCTAGCAAGATCTCACACATTTGCTTTCTGGGAATTTAGTTTCATTTAAAGATGAGTAAATGAATAATCATATGGTGCCCCAGCATCTTATAAAAACCTGTGTGGGTGCTCTATGTGTTTTAAATTCATTTAGCTAAGCATATATAGTTGGTAACACGCACACATTCAGTACTTACTCCAGACTGTTTTAATGTTTCTGTCAGGAATTTTTTCTTCTCAAGCATGCTTTCTGTTCAATTTCACATTTCAGTGACTAGATTTAAGTACATTTGCAGTACTTCATAACCTAATGTAATGCTTCCTAGGTCTGGGTATGGCACAGTGGATGCTTACACATTGAAGTTTTTTCTCCTCTCAGAGGGTGTTTTTTATCTTCCTTCCCCTAGAATTGCTGCTAAGAAAACATGACATTTCTGTGGTTTAAATTCCTTAGTTCCAAATTTAGTCATCAATTGTTTATAATCCGTGTTCTTCTTCAGCTTAAAACCACAAGGCTTTTCTTCTTTAACACAATAATTAGAAGCTTGGTTAGTCTTTTCCAACTTCTGCCAGACCCTAGGGAAAAAAATTTAGTTTTCTGATAGGATCATGGACAACTCTAAGACAGTCAAGTTAGTACTCTCCCCTGAAAAGCAGCAGAAGTGAACTAGGCAAGCTCTTTCAGGTAGGAACAAGCTTTGGAAGATTCAGCTGAAGGAGAGAATGGGGCTGATTAGGTTCGCTCACTCTATAGGAATATAAAAACCTGGGATTAGAAAAAATATGGACATCTATGAAAGATCTGGAAGTACAGCTATGGAATGGCTCAAACTATGAATTCATCAAATGAAATTAATTTGGTTTTAATCCACTATCAGACTTGCCTCTTTTTTTATTATTTGCTTCCTTTCATATTCTGCTACAACCTCTGCTGGATCTTTCTAAGTGTCACAAGGTGTCTTGCAATTTTATTTCATAAGGGAACAAAAGTGCTGGAAGAGAGTTACTTTCTCTTAATTTACTGTATATTTCATTTATCTTTGAATAAAACATCGCTTTATACTCTACCTGTTACTGCTGTCCTTTCACATCTAGAGCTTTTTAAATGGATTATGACTTTTTCTGAGTTTCCTCAGTCATCAAGTTTAAGGTTTTTAGTCCAGCACGTATTCACTTATAGCTACACGCTGTCTTTCTAATATTCAGTTTTCTATGTTAAGATTTTAGTAATTCATCCTACAGGTCACATTCAGGAAAGTGGGACACTTATTCCTGTAAGGTTATTCTGCTATTTTCAACCTTTATGGGATGGTATTTTTATCACTGATCTTTTATGAAGACTGGGTGTTTTTTTGATATGTAATCACCCTGACACTGACCAATAAACTTTTTTTCCCATCTCCCTTTTTGTGTCTGGTTTGCTATTTTTCTTGATGGCACAAGTAACACTGACCTGGATTCTTCTCTAGGGTTTTTAAGACAATACAATCTTCCATATTCTGAGGTTTTATCATTCTCCTTTTTATTCTTTCCTATTTCAAGAACTGATGTAGTTCTTCAGGACAGGGATAGATGTTTTCTCAAGATGATATTATTTTATCTCTGCTCTGCTGCACATATTTACTATCAGCACAGTATCCCTTGGGTAACCTAAGCATATATTCTCCACAAGGGAAATATTATGCTTCTGGGAAAGAAAGGAGTTCAAAACACTTTATCAGGTCCAAAGAGTAGACTAGCAGTAGCCATCATAATCTGGCCCTGTGACTGTTTAGTGTCCTTGAATACCAACTTCCTGCATTGGCTTCCTTTTGTATCTGGGCTGTCCTGAGCAGAGAGAGAATGAGCCAGCAAGTTAATGCTGAGTGCACTGAATGCTAGGAAGTAATACCATCTTGGTGTATTGCTTCACCTTCATGTCAAGGGGCTTTGGAAGCTCTAAAGTTAAAACAAATTCAATTTTGTACATAGATATACATTGATACTGTTTCTTCTACTACACGGTTCCATAACTTTACTGGTTTCAGCTGCTTCTCATTGAGTCTAGGCCTAGAAAGGTGAGAAATCAGCTTGCATGTTGGATATGGAATTAAAATGGTTGCACAGGTCATGGGAATTTTTCATCTCCCAGCAATTTTGAATGAGAGCTGACTGTATAATTATTGCAGAGTTGTCTGAATCCAACCAGATTCATACTTCCACAAATGCCTGATTCCTGTCAGTTATGTCACATCCGCAAAACTTTGTTGATGTACCCAGTGAAGCTTTGTTATACACAGGTGCTGGGGAGATTGCCGATGTGGTGACCATTGTTCTACCTGCTGGAACTAAGGCAGCTATGTGCAACCAAGGTCCAAGTGTCTCTGCAGCTATAGCAGTATGCAAAATTAAATGCTCATATTATGTATTTGGCCCATGCTGGCAAGCACCTTCCCTGTTGCTGTTTATATGTGTCATATTAACAGGGCAAAAGATAAGTACTCTACTTAAAAGGCAAGCAGTGACATCACTGGGAAATAGAAAAAACCAGGTTCTTAAACTATCTTTCACATTTTCAGTGTTACCTGAACACAGCTCAGCTGCTTCATTCCAAAGAAAAGTCATCCTCTCCCCTCCCCTCCCTTCCACTCCTCTCCCCTGTCCTTCCTATTATTTTTTAAAATCAGAAAAACATTGTAATGGCTTCAAGCTTACCATAAAAGTATGTTTCCAAGTTTGTATAAGATGAACAAAGCACAGTTTCACAAGTCCCTTCATATCCACCAAATGCCATTATGCATACAGTCTGTATCTCCAGGCCTCAAAAATTTTAATATCCTAGAACTCTTGTCATACTATCACTGCATCAGTTTGTATTCGGAAATAGTTTTTCATTGTCGTCCTAACCCAGGAGGTCTGATCTTGATTTTTTTGGCGTTAAACTAGATTTCAGCTAGTGGTAGACCATCCTAGAGATGGTGCCCACACAGCAGTAAGCATACATCTCTTCCAGATTTCCTTGTGAATAACCTTTTATGTGTCTTAATGGCATTTTCCACCACACTATTCAGTTAAGAATGTCTGAAACGTGACAGGTTACTTGTTGAAATCCATAATCCAATTCTGCCTATCAGGTGGTAGACCATGATAAGGTCTAATTCTAGGACATATCTGGCAAATGCAGATTTAATTCTTCCCATGAAAAAAATGAAGCCAATTTCCCCATGTAGTCTTATAGTAACACAAATAATAATCCAACAATATATTTTCTGAGACAGATTTTTTTGTTACTATTCCCACGTGCAGTAATACACCTTTATTTTTGAGACTTCATCTTCAGAGTGTCTCTATCAGTATGTTTCGTGGTTTATGCAATGTTTTCAAATATTGTAATTACAATTGATAAAACTCCACCTTATTTTACAGCTATATTCAACCAGCGCCACCTTTGCTGTGGGCACAAATGTTATGTGACTAGTTCCTGCTATTGTCAATTTTCTGTAAGTGAATATGTAAAACTTCTTTCACCTACCCTCTTCCTCTCTAATAATGCACAGGGGCATTCTGATTCCAAAAGTGCTCTTTATTCAGTCTATTTGGTAAACATCCCACCCTTCAGCAGTATTCCAAACCATCTGAAAATGCCTTGGTCTTTGTACTCGTATCAAAATACTTGAGAATAGGCACTTTATTAACCCTGTAAGCTTTGAAAGTCTGTCCAAGCTTGAATACCATTGTGTGCACTTCTTTCTAAGTGCTTGACAGCTACTAATAAAGACTGTCAAGCTTGGCATGAATTTTCCCCCAGATTTTGCCGTCTTTGCACACTCATTTGTCTTTTTGTCTTTGAAGTCTGGAACAGCTTGGAATTCGTTACCTTCTTTAGCAGTTCTTTCAAACATTTTCTGGAGCCTGAAGTTTTACATTTGTGGTATAATTTGGATTCTATTTCATAGTCCTGTCAAAGGTACTGTTTAGACTTTTGTGATGTTCTGCTGCTGTTTTCTCAGAAGTCAGAACATCATCTATATACATTTCAATAGATTAAGTTTCTTTAAGAAATATGTAGCACTTAGAGAAAATTCTCAGGAGTACATTTTAAGTCAAAGGAAGCCTATGAGACTATTATCTCCTGCAAAGTGCATTGCAAATGACTTGCCTTGAGTTCCTATTATCCGGGGAGATTTGTAAAACGAGGGCAGATATACATTTAAATTAATAAAAGATAATTGTGTCACTTCATGGAATTTTTTTCAATATATTTAGTTCCCTTATTTCTAAACACAAACAATATGACAGATTTTCTTTCCATGTTAATGGTGCATATTCAGAGGCCATTTCTAAACTCTGTTGCCACTTGCTGAGTAAATGGTGGAGATTCTCTTAGATTTTCTTTCTCTGTTTTCTGTCTTAGAGATTTGTGATCTATGGCCAGTGTACACATACCATTGAGGACAGCTGGTCTTCTACGTTACCCTTTCAGGGCTCTTTCACAACATACAGCCTCTGTATCTCGTGATGGCCTCAGCATGTTTAAATTGAGTTTGGGCCAAAATATTTGTTCCCACTGACTACAATTAAATAATTTTAATTTTTTTTTCAATTGAAGTGTCTTACTTTAGCTTCCCAGTATAAGCTCTTAATGCTATTGGATGTTCCTCTATGTACACTGGTTTCTAATTCAATTGTTTGGAGTGCCTTTCACAGTCTACTGTTACAAGCTGGCCCAAAGATGCTGTCTCATTAAGAAGACCCTACAAGCATCTTCAAGGTTACCTTTCCAAGGTTACCTTACCTATTTGGAAAGCAGCAGGACTTGATGTTCCACTGGAAAGCCTTAGAACCACACACTTAAGAACAACCCAGACAAAAGCCATATCAGGTAACCAGCACATGCTCCAAAAGATACAGTGACAAGACACTATGGACCAAGACTTTAATATGATGGAATTCCACTGATTTAATTTCCTGCTACACACTCATCTGTGTAGCAGCCACTCTCATCAGACCTGGAGATGCCAGTAGTCAGTCACAGAACATAGGACAGTGCTCTGTGCTTGTGTGTCCTAACAACATCTCAGTAGCTACCATACATGGATGCTGCTTACTTGGTCTGACAAGACTTGCAAGCCTCTCAACAGAAGCCAGAACAGTTAGATATACTCAGGTTTCGTTATCGCTTCTAAAGGGTCTGCGCTGTCCACAGCCAGGCAAGCTCTTAGCTAGAGATAAGGTAAATAGGAAAGGACTTTATTTGGGTAATCACTTTGCCCAAGACTGTCTCCCTTGTTACTACCTACTGACCTTCTCCGTTTCTCTTAATCTCCGAGTTTCACTGCCTAAATGCTGTAGAAAGGCCAGATAGACGACTATCCCACAGAATTCCACAGCTTGCTTTCTGTCTTTATTAGGAAAGAGAAATGGACCATGAGTGAGAGGTCTTTCTTTCTGACCACATTACTATCCCTATGCGTTTTTTCCATCTCTGTGACTAAAGTTCTGAGGCAGAAATATTCAGAATCATTTTTTGATACCATTTAAACGAGCAAAGAGCTGGGTTCACAAAACTCTGGCACTGAAGGTTGTTCATTCCCAGTTTCCAAGTGCAGTACCTTTTCAACCAGTTATGGCAAAGTGTTCAGATAACAAAGCTAAAATTTTTTCACCTTCTCCTAACTCTTTCACCATGAACCTAGACCTTTTTGCATGCATGGTGAGAGTTTAATGTGCATTTTGAGTTGATACAGATGAGAACTAATCAGGGCTGAAGTCTGAAGCTTTGACTGTGGCATGTTTTGTGTTGGAGATGCACTGCCAGAAGTAATGTCCTGTAGTTCCTCTTTCCATCTCCCACACGGGACCAAATCTATTTGAACATAGGGGAGGAAGGTCAGCATGTGTGCTGGTGCTCAGTGAGGTTTGGTGATTTTCCTGATAGTCCAAGACAGGTATTGGGCACACTAACAGGAACAGAGCTGAGCTCAGCAGAGAGATAGATCTCTGTGTAGCTGGGGAACTTAGGGTCTGTTAGGAAAGAAATTACTAGAGTAAGTAGATAACCAGTTTTCAATGTTTTTATTAAGCACAGGTGCATATCCTTCAAGTACTAAGCAATATACATATGCCTGAAGATTAAATCAAATATGTATTAGAAATGATGGTTCTGATTTGCATTATTTCAAATTAAGTACCGAAATCCCAAAGAGGCTTGTTTTTTTTTTTTTCTACTAGGAACTTGCAGTATAAATTACAAAAACAATTATTTCAATATGTATATAAGAAATGCATATCAATAAGGTGCTGTGCATAATGTTGAATATGATTTGTGCAGCCTGGCTATTTGAGCATTCTTGTTTTCTGCCAAGTGGAAGGATATGACAGGAAGCCAAACCAGAATCTTCATTTTCTTTTCTTCATATGAAGAAAAGAAATGACAACATATATAGAAGGAGATAGCTGGTTTGTTAAGAGAAATTGGAAAGACTTGTACAATTCTATGAGAAAAAATAAATAGCAGGAAGGAAGTAAACTCATGAATAAAGATAAAAAATAATGAGTTTAAAATTACTTAACTAGCTGCGGTTTAAATCTTCCTCAAGAAAAATGAAGATGAGGCACACAGGGATCTAAAAAGTATTGAAGGGCATTGCAAATAAAGCTGCTGATAGAAGAGAAAGAAATCAAATATAGAAATGAACAGAGACAAATAATGTCAAGGATATAAACAGGCAGCAAAAAGAAATTTATGTTTTGCATGTAGAGAAATTGCAATCTAAAAATATTCAGAGGCAGATTGTTAAGGAGAGTATAAGATTCTGACAAGCCCATGTCAAGCAAGGGCATAAGAAGAATTCTGAGTGTATTTCTATGTAAATGTGAAGTTCAAAGCTAGAAATAATTTTTTCCGCGTAACCTTTCCATCATGCAGCAGTGAGCAAGTCCCAGTGTTTTGAAGTGTAAAACCAATCACTAATTGTATATCCACTTCCTTTTACTTTCCTCCATCTGAGATATCTTTAGACATCAGATTTCAGATGGTTCCAAAGATTTCTTTTTGAATCAAGAAAAATAGAATCAATTTTTTTCTTTTTAACTTGGGAAAAATAAATAATTTTTACTTTTTATTCTTTTTTAACTCTTTATCCCTGACATTCTTGGAATGTTGGAAGCAGTGGCCCCAAAGGAGTTGCCATTAAAAAGTTGAATAATTAGAGCTTTAGTAACATAAGAAGAAGTAGCTGGTGTCCCGTCTTTCTGGGCTACAAAACTGTCAGGAATCTGTAGGACCAGTCTGAGAGCTCAAGGGGCTTTGTACTATAAAGCTGAGATTTTGAATGGCTTTATATTGTCATAGTATATATTATGTAATACTGTGCGGCAGTTATATCTTGCATTAATATTTTCTGCTATTTGTGAAAAGGTTTATGGAAAGTTGACTTCAGCAATTTTGGAATGAAACGCTGGTTGTTCCTAGTCCTAGCACTGAGTCTGAGTTAGCTTAAGATGCTTCTCTGTCCATTGTAGGGGGGAGAAGAGCAGCCTTGTTTCTATGATTTATGAATTATTTTGTATTTCTGTTCAATTCTATTTCCTGAAGACGTGCAGCAACACAGGAATCTTCATTTTCATTTAATACAAAATGGTTGTTTAACTCTTATGATTTCATAGAAAGCTTCAAAGAATGAAATATGTAAACCAAGAAGATCTTGAAAAGTCTCTGAAAATATCAGATATTGTAATATATCTTAATTTGTACACATCCTGTTCTTTTATATCCAGTATTTGGTTTATTGGTAATGTAAAAATTACAGGGACAACATAGTTGAATAAGATGTGAACAGACAACAATAAGTGCTTCAACACTGCAACCCTTCTGAGGATGAAGCATCATGTTTTTGAGTACTATGCATCAGCTGGGACACAGGGTAAATTACAGTTTTGCAACAGGCAGTTTTCCTCACCTCAGTTTTGAGGTGGTGTAAAGATGTTTTTTTTTCTTTATTTTTGTTTTCACTTTTTATAAATAAGAAAATAGGAAGTTCTTTGCAAAGCATCTAATGACCAATATGGTAATGTTAGTTGGTTTGTGGTAATGAGATGATATGTGGTAAAGGTATGGTACGTCAGAGAGGAGAATGGAGCAGCAGTATCTATTTCCATTGTTTTTGAATGGGCTCATTGGCTTTAAATGAGCTTCTGTTTCAATACGACAAAAATCTCCAGGCTTGGTTAATTAGACCTCGGGATGCGATGAAAAAAAAGAAAAGAGGAAATCAAGTCTGTCCCTACTGAGCTTCATGACTTTTATTTTTATATTCTTTTAAGAGAAAAAAGATTTTTACAGAGAAGGCTATGAAGTGAATACTGATATTCACTTCTCTAAGTATTTCTGAATATTCCATTTCAAAAGGTTGTCTTATTAAACCAATTCCCATCACACACTTCTATGTCAAACCTGCACTGAAAAATAATACTTGCGAATTCTGGACATTGATTAGACAGACACATAAAAAAAAGCACTCCTCTGCTCTGTTTGGATATTAGACAACAAAGTCATTACTTTGGATATTAAACAACAATGTTATTAGCTGGTATTCATTAATGTCCATGGATTTTGAGTACTTCCCAACCAAGGTAGTAAAAACTGATCTAGTAACTACTATTTTCATTGTCTGTTAATTGCATTACCTTTTTTACCCCCAGAAAAATCCTTTCTTACCTTCCTGTTTCCTTGGCTGGAAAATCATATGGTACACACATATATAGGACTAGAATATAACAGAAGGCTGTCTTTTTTGGGAGTGATATTTTACTCCTATCATCAAGACATAATTTCTGTTTTCCTTCTATTCTCTGTGCAAAAATATAGTTTCCATTTGAGTTCACAGTAAAAGTATTATGGTATTCTACCATGTACATTTTAAACAGTTCAAGCTTCTTCTTGACCAATACTGGATGAAGTTCTAATTTTGCTAAACAGATTTTAAAGATTGTTATTTAGAACACAAACATGTATTTTTATTTTATTGGTGTTCATATGTCTTGTAGCATAGTTAAACCTGATGCTAATGCAACAAAGGAAATAAATAACATTCTTGTGATTTCATTCTTTGGACTGGGTCAGTCTTCCAGAGACAGTTCTTCCTCTGCCAAAATTATGTGGTTTCCATCAATATAATGCCAGTATTTTAGAACTAGTTCTTTTTAAGTGATGCAACATCCTTCTATTGTGTTTCAGTAGCATTTAAAATATAATTTTCAGTGTGCAATATCTGGCTGTGCATGCAGAGATAGTGTCTCTCGTGCAAAAAACAGGGGCTGAGAAGTTTTATGTTTCTCTGTCACATAAATCGTGGTAATATCAAGAGGTTTTCATGAAATGAAGTCCCATTAGCTAGACAGTGTGAAATGATGGAAGTCATGCAGTGTAGAAGGAAGAATGACTGGTAAGATAACAGACGAGCAGATGGGAAAGAGAAAAAGGTGGAGTGACAAGAGATTGCTTGGCCACAGTGGAGGTCACTGTTCATGACAGAGTGTGTGGCCCTGTACCCCATCATAGAAGACTTAGAGGGCAGGTGTCACAAGCTGAAAACTGATCAGCAAAAAGAATTCATTCCCATGCAGGTAAATACCCTTTTGGCTTATATCTGTGGTTGCTACATATGCAACACATCAGTTTCACAGCTCCTCCTTCCCCCAATAACAACTGCAGAGGGAAGTTTACTGCACAAATTTTAAAAATATATGACTCTTTCTAAACAATTAGTAGACAGTTTTTGTTTTTAAATAATGGTTCATTTGGTGAAGACCTGTATTTTTACTTCATTTTAAGTAAAAACATGGTGTGGTATTTCATAAAGATACTGTATCAAAAATGTTTTTTTCTTCTTTCCATCAGCATAGTTTCCTAAATGCTGTCTAATGGGACATTAGGTTAAGTATTTTTCTTTTTTTACAACTGGAAACAGGATTAATATGTATTGGATACATGCTCCATGTAGAACTGCTGGTCCCTCAAGGCTCAGGCTTCTATAGGACTGTCCCATGTGTCTGCTCCTTTTGCCTGGGCATATTAAGGCTCCTCATGCTTTAGTTCTCAGTGGGATGGGAAATAAGGAATTTTAATGCATTAGAAATCAAGTAGAGAGGAAAGTAGAGGACTAAGCACAGGTGGCCATCAGTAGAAGATAAAAGGCACCTTGGAAACCTCAAACATTTGTCCTTTCTGAGACAGAAGCAAGCACTTGAAAGGGCTCTGCCTCTTCGACTTTTAATCACATCCCAGGTTTCTCCTGAGGTAGTACCAACTGTGCAATCTCCCTTTACTTACAGCTCCATAGGATATAATGCAGAAAATCCATAGAGATCTTTATCTGTCTCTGTCCCCTCTATCAATTTTTCTTCCTTCATGTCTTCTACCTTTTTGTGAGCAACAGTCGTTGTATCCAAACATTCAAAGTTTCAGATTGCTGTTCTTAGATTTGTTCCCCAACAGTATTTTCATTGAAAAGTCCGTTTTCCTTTATTTTTTCCCATTGTTTTGTTTGTTTTTGCTGTTGTTGTCAGATTTGTTTTGTTTTGTTTTAAAAATCATATGCACATATGTGCATATGCATGTGCCTTACCTTGAACTCTGTATGTTTTGTTGTTATTTCAATGGATAAATATAAGAACGTATTTTTTATTTTGAATGCTTCCCCAGGAGTAATTGTTTTTTTCTGGCTTTCATGTATAAATATGGGTTTAACTATTTGCTTTCAGAGTTTATTGATAGAGGTCGAGTAGATTTCTTTGAGTAGTTCTTTTGAGAAGGATTCTTAACCTTTTGCATATTGTTCAGCCACAGACTAAAAGGAAGTTTCTGCACAGTGCCTTTCAGATTTTCCTTGCATATCCCAATACTGCAGGAGGCAATTGACAAGGATCTGTTTTCTCTTGGTCCATACACATTCTTCTTCTCTGGCTGGATTCACAAAAGGAGAAAGAATATAGTTCTCTATCACTGTGTCGTGGAGGAGGAAAAGCAATTTACACACTTTTATAATTGTGCCTTTATGCAAAAGTGGGACAAAATCAGGTTCTATTCTTAAAAATCTTGCTTCAGTTTTCCATTGGTAAGTTGTACCATTGTCACTAATTAATAAAATTTGTTCCTAGGAACATTTTGATCTGGGTTCAATAGATTATTGAAATACAAAAGAATTTTTGCCTTCCTAAATGAAAATATAAGGCTTAATTTATAGTAGCAGATTTGTTACATGACTTGTACTTTCTCTCATGACCTGAAGGAAATTACAGGAATGAGCTAAATAACTTGAAGGGAGATTGCATGGACCATATATCTTCGTTAGCTGTGAGATCTCCAGGGATCTCTTCCAACCAAGTTATTCCATGACTGCATACATAAAGGGGACAAGCATATGTTCTACATCAGAAGGAAAGCCTCCATTCTTTCTTGGGGAAGATAGTCATTAAGCTGAGTTTCCATGAGGAAAACTTCTGATATCAGATAAGATATCCATACATATTGCCTGGAAGAAATCTTCCAATTCAAGTACAACTTGGGATTTATAAGAAAAACAGGTGTCTTCTCAATCTCCAGTACTGAATGAATGAAGAATAAACATTTGCTTCATCTGTTTTTAAATTAATCTGATTATATTGTGCCTTAATTTGACAATTTGGTAAATTAGACACTTTGAAGAATGGTGGTGTTCTCAGTTGTGACTTTGATGCACTTTTGTGTTCTTTTGTGCACTTTGTATTCTTACTTAGTCTAAAAAAATGCTAGTAATTAATTCAACCTACATTTACTTACTTTTAGATTGGCTTGACCATATAAAAAAGTGTATGGAACTATTTTATTCCTGCAATTTTAAGCATGTTTCAAGTACTTAGAAGAATAAATCCAGTGTGAGCAGGATTTTGGCAAATCACCCTACTCTTTCTAAATGTACATCTGTTCACTTCACAATTTTTATTAATGAAACCTATGACTTTCAGAAAATATTCACTTATGTTTTCTCATGAGCACTTGGATAAATCTGCATATTAATCAATTTTTACTGGAAAAAAAAATATTCAATTGTCACTTTTTCTAATCCCTAGATAGTCAGGAAGGTAGGCAGGTGTCGCAGCATGCAGACTCAGTATTTAAATAGGCATCTCGCTATGGCTATTCCATCCCCCACATACTACAGGATGGGGTTACTATGGGATGCAACTTATAATGTCAAACTTCTGCTCTGTAGCAGGAGCCTGTGTGGACTTTTTCCTTACATCAGTGAGTGTCTCCCATCCTAGCTTTGTCAGTGATGCCAGCATGATACCTGAAAGGAATACCACTGGAGCAACCTGAATGATCTGGTCTTAAATTAGTACATTTGAACAAGACGGCACATTTCAGTGGTTCCTCTGAGCATGATATCTGATAATTTCCAGTTATATTCTGAACACATTTGGTTTTAATGAAGTCTGGATGCCCAACACCTAAATGCCTAAAAGGTTGCTAGTGTGTTGCTGTAGCTCTGCTTGCTAGGGCAGAAACTCTTAAGTTACAGAGGTTAGCTGGGTGGTGTTGAACTCCGTTTGGTTTAGACAAGCAGAGGATTATGCTTACATTTCTTATTTCATATGTGTATTGCTACATGAATAAAAATTTATGACTTTAAGACCGAGAATTGCAGAAGAGTAAATCAATAATACTTTAATACATTTTGAAATAGTCTGTAACAGTTGCTTTGATTCAAGGATAGCAGAATTGCCTGACCAAAGTAGATTATTAAAAAAAAATTCAAGGCATTACACCTGTTTAATGTTCAATAACTATTCATTAAAAGATTGGTTAATTTTCAGGTGAATTAATTATTCAAATTATTCATTGGTTTCTTGGTTTGCTACTGGTTCATGAGCTGTTCGCACATTATTGCAAACACAATACAATGGATGTTGTGCTAGTAGGCTACTGATTTTATTTATTCTATGAAATCCTTAAAGTATTACCTAATTTTGTCACTGGAAAGGTTTAGGTGCTTAGAAGAGTCACTAGCACAGTATGAATTTTATATTTTCCCTACCAATATATTATTAAAAATGAACAACTTATGAATATTTGAGTGGAAATTATATTATTCATATATGTTCATAGTAACCTGAACATTCAATTATCCACAGAAAGGGAAAAAGAGAATGGTAGATGGGAACAAATTTAAAACAGTTTTGATAGAAACAGTTGTTTAAGGAAATATTCTTCTAATATGTGTTAACTTCATGAGTTTTGTGACTTTATCATGGGTTTAATGATATTTCACCTTTTATTCTTCATTTTATTCAATCTGTTATTTCTATGCTCATATTAGTATGCTTTGGTATGGAATGGATAGTGGGCTCTTATCTGTACCTACCAGTTCCTCTGCAGACATGGCTTCATTGAAGGGCTATCAAAGCAATAAGCAGTTCCTACATAAATATGTGTGTAAAGGTTCCGTTTTCAAGCATGAGTGTGTAAACAGCGTTCCAGAAAACTTGTGCAGTTATGAAAATAGTTTATATGCAAACCAGTAATGGCAACCTAATGCAAGAGGTAGGATGTCCTCCTTAGATCTTCATAATTGAAATTTGATTTATGTTGAAAAAAGGCCTATAAGCGATGTGTATTTCTCTTAACTGTTGTAATGTGAGATGGTTACAGAAAGAGATGGTTTGAGGGAATCAACTAATATAAACCTGGATGGAAATTCTGGATTACCCTATGAAAGTAAGCAAATATCTTGGAGAAATATAAAGGCTGCAATTCATGGCATTTTGAGCTCCACACAGTTTGTGTGGAAATGAAAATGAGATTCTAAGATGTCTCCCTGTTTTCCTATTTCTCAGTAGGACCTCAACAAACAAAGTAAGGAGGGAAGAAAGGAAGTATGCTTCCCCTTTTCCTGCTTGTAGATAGGGAAGACATCTATGAATTAATCTTTTAGAAAGTGCCACAAATTCATGGTCAAGCATCCAGCAAGATCTGCTGGGGTGGCATGGAGCAGAGAGGGATGTGTGTTTACTTGTTCTTTTCCCTGTATATATACTTGCACCTTCCCATATGTTTCCAGCCTGTTTCCCCTCCATGTTTTATCTCTCTTTCCAGTCCTCTAGATCAGGCCCCAAGACTTGAGTAGGTTGCAGCTGGCTGAAGCAGAGATAAGAATGATTCTATTCCCCTTCATGTTTTTGCATGATTCCACAGAAAAGACCTCAGTCTGTAATTTTAGGACAGAATGGAAGTCTTACAGGAATATTTTTTCCCTAATTATCCTTCCAGAAAAAGGATAACTGTTGGGCTCTTAACAGTAGGAATGACATCTTACTATGACTTATTTATTTATGAGTGGAGACTTCTTGCACATAACTCAAAGCAAAGCTGCAACAGGGCTGCAAATCCCCAGGAACTGGTACAGAGATGAAAAACTAAATCTGTCTTCAGATTTGGGTGTATTAACAAGATGTTAAAAATCTTGTATTTGGTAGAACATGTTGGAGTCAAGGAGCACCTTAGATAAGGCACAATGCTAAGACTAAAGTTTCCTAGTTTTGTGTGTTTGTTTAAAATTGAATTATCTTCTTTACACACGTGCTTTCATTCGGGGAAGATATTGTGCTTTCATGATGCCTCGTGTTATGAATTTCAAACATGCAGAGCAAAGATTCAATCCACTTGTCAGTCTAGGGGAAAGCATGTGTATACCTTTTGAGAAATCAGCTATTGCCTTAGAGAATATATGTACTATTGCTGATTTTCCAAGGTACGCACCATTGTGCACCCTTGAGAATGGTAAAACCTTTCCTGCCTAAAAGCAGCAACTACATTTACAAAAAGCTGCACATGCCAAACGTGTCACGAATCTTCACAGTAAAGACTCTCCAAGATATCGCCTGCATGATAGGCAGTTAAAATCCATTATGTAAATTGCATGCAAATATATGCACCACATATGATAATTAAAACCTTTGTAAATACATATTTGCAAAATACAATCCATCATGGTCCACAAGGTTATAATCTACATTTTTTAAATGAACAGTGCAAAAACTTTGAACATTCACTTAGAAGTGAATGATAATAATTTGAAACATAATGGGCTCTCATTTATCAATTTTAGGTTCTTTACAGAGTGTCATTCATTAAAAAAAAAAACACATACCACTAATTCACTAAATAAAACTGGCAATCTCCTAACAACATTTTTTGTTTCCATAAAATATAAGAACTAATTTGCTACTGTGACTGTGAGCTTTCAATAACAATGGAAGGGAAGTGAAAAATTGTGTATGCAATGCAATGAAGCAGAACCTGAGAAGAATAGAAATTTTACTGAGAAACAAGACAAATCACTTGTAGGAAGTGGCCTTTGGAATTATTTTTAAACTTCATCTTTCAGTTCCTCTCAGAAAACAATACCTCCTGCAGGACATTAGAGCTGAAACCATGACAGAAACATGCTGCTGTCTCAAAGGGAGCTATGTAAATCTTACCAGTCTCTTCCTCAATTATGCTGGTCCTCCCTAGAGGAGGACCTCCAATGGGAGGCTTAAAACCCGCAGTGGTATAGTAGCTCTGTGTGAGTTGTGAGTCTAAAATCATTAACTTCACAGTCTGGCAGCAAATGCTCCTCTTGTACCTTCTCTTGTGTGTGTGTGAGATTGTCAAGGCAGCAATTTTCTATTTCCCTTTACTTTGCCCTCCCAGAAGGTACTTCATTGGTTTTCTCTTTGTGCTTCCAATGTGCAGCACTGATATTCCCATGATGCTTTCAGCTGATTTTAGTCATGACTGACCTGTGGAGGTTAGCAAACTGGAAAAATCTAATAGCTGGAATTCGAGGTACACTTGAGCCCAGCACAGTTTGTGGGGAGAGGAATCAGGCAGAAATCCCATAGTACTTTGTGATGCCTGGTGCAAAAGACAGGGAGCTTGGGAAGGTGATGACTCCTGCCTATCTCCATCCATGCCTTCAGGAGCAAAACCACTGGCTTACATTGAAGCCCATACTGAAGGAGGTGATTTTCCAAACCTACTCTGCTTTCATGAGACCCCACCTGAACTACTGCATCCAACTCTGGGTACCCTAACATAGGAATGACTTGGGCCTGTTAGAGTAAGTCTAGAGGAGGGTCACCAAGAAGATTAGAGGAATAGAACACCTCTCCTATGAAGACAGGCTGAGAGAGTTGGGGTTGTTAAACCTGGAGAAGAGAAGACATCTGGGCTTATAACACCTTTCAGTACCTAAAGAGGGCCTACAAGAGAATGTAGAGGAACTTTTTACAAAGGCATGTACTAATAGGACAAGGAGGAATGTCTTTAAACTGAAAAAAAAGTTAGGTTTAGATAACATATTAGGAAGAAATTATTTACTGTGGGAGTGGTGAGGCACTGGAACAGGCTTTTAAGAGAGCTTGGGGATACCCCATCTCTGGAAGTGTTCCAGGCCAGGCTGGATGGGGCTTTGAGCAACCTGGTCTAATAGAAGGTGTCCTTGGCCCATGGAAGGGGGATTGGAACTTACTGGCCTTTAAGGTCCCTTTGAATCCAGGCTTTTCTATGTTATCACCCTTTTGTTTTCCTGTCAGATGAGAATACTCAGTGAACTTGCTTCTTCTGGTTTCAAGGAAGTGAGTCAGTTCTCAGCAGGCCTCAGGTTTTAGCACGACAGCATACAGACATTCAGCCTGGTCTTGCCAGCAGTGAGATACAGGTTTATCTGTAGCCATGGGAGTATTCTAATATTGCTAGGACTTGTCACAAATGTAAAAGTGAAACTATGTTTTGTCCAAATTCCTGGTTGGCAATTGAGGAAAGCTCTCCTACCTTTCAGTACCAGTAGATAGTAGTGGTGAATTAGCTGCAGGAGTAAGTGCAGAAATGGTATTTTGTTTCTCATGTCTAAAATAATGCTCATTAGCAAGAATGGTCAGCACCTTTTAGCTGACATTGGTATTGAGATTGACTGACAATGCATAAGCCTAAGGAGGAAAGTCACTTTGTTGGTTGCTGACTTGTGAATATTGAACAGTCTCAGTTTTCTTTACATGGTATCTTCTGTTTAAGGCATGTATTACACAGACAGTAGGTAACATTCCTCATTGCCAGAGAATAGGCCCATCCTCCTTTGCAATAAGGTGACTGTGTTTTTTTATTTCCCTATACACCAGGTTGATGAAATAAAGAATTTTTTAAAAGTCTACTTCCAGAAGAGGGCAGGTGAGCAGTCTAGGTGGAGTGCTATTCATGAATAACTCTGGGCCTGATTCTACCACCTGTGATCACAGCAAGTGGTAACACTGATTTTTTTTTGCCTATGAAATTATTTTACTTGCCATACTGGTACCTTTTGTGTTGGCCTTATGCTAAGCTCTGAGTTTCCCTCCATTCTGTCAGAAAAGCAAGCAGGAGGTCATCGCAGTTGTACAGCTCCTACATGCAGACATGAGAATCTGCACTGGATTTACCAGTGGTGAACTGTCAGAAAAGACTTCTGTGAAAAGAGAAATTTGCAGGCTTCCACATCTGACAAGCTCTGGAAATCCAGAGCACTGGCATTTACCAGAACCAAATAACAAATTATTTAAATGCTACTTATCCTTATTCAGTGTTTTGTAGNAAAAAAAAAAAAAAAAAAAAAAAAAAAAAAAAAAAAAAAAAAAAAAAAAAAAAAAAAAAAAAAAAAAAAAAAAAAAAAAAAAAAAAAAGTATAATCCAATATATAATAATCGTCTTTAAAAATACATATGACATCTATGAAAAATACAATATGACATATATGAAAAATGTCTTGGCACTTTATTGAATATTGAATTCTCTGAGTGGTGCTGTCCTCATATTTAAATCTATTAGAAGTTTGACATAACAGCAAGCCAGCTGGCAGCCTGGAGAGCAATACTAAGAAAGCAATGGACTCTGCAGGAATGTATATTGATGTGACAAGGGAGGTGTACTGACAGGGGCTTTAGTTTTGCTGAAGGGAGAGAAGGCAAGAATGTAGGCTCTGATTCTTTTGTGTGACAGCTATGGCCACCTAGTGCCCTGCTACCCTGTGTAAGTAGGATAGCAGCAGGGAACCTCTGTGAAGGTTGAAAATTTGAAACTGATGTTATTGATTTACACAGATATAGCTACACGCATTATTTTTGAAGTGGATAAAAATATTCACTTGGACAGGAACAGAACCTGTCCCCCCCAAAAAAAAAAAAAATTAAAAG
The DNA here is from genome assembly GCF_003031625.1 of Empidonax traillii. Lineage (NCBI taxonomy): Eukaryota > Metazoa > Chordata > Aves > Passeriformes > Tyrannidae > Empidonax > Empidonax traillii. The sequence goes on from NW_020956617.1 coordinate 154,215, forward strand.
AGAGATGGAAATCATGTTAATATGATTGATTCATTTGGTTTTATAATGAAAAGAATACTTGCTGTAGGCAGAAGGATTATTGCAGGAATAATTCATTTGTTCTTAGTTTCTTTTATTTTATGACTTATGCAACCCAGCAGGAAAAAATACCACGAATGAAAATTTCTTAAGAAAATGTTGCCTAATGCAAAGGTAGTTGCAGTTCTCCAATCAGAGGAGTCTAAATCAATTGCCGTCTACAGCTTTGGTCATTCAGATCAAACGTTATAAGGGTGCAGGGATCAAGTTGCCAGTCGGTGTCCATGCTTACAAACGTGTTTCCTTTTCCTTACCTATGAAAGGATGCTACTCCCCACAATAACGACAGGGCAAGCAGCCCTCATAAACAATAGCATGCTTACTTTTGTGGGTTTGCCTATTTTGAAAAAGCATCTAGACTAGTAACTCTCTGAGTGCTGTGCTGGGAAGCAGAGAGAAATGCTGCTGCATAGCTTGAGTTAAGCCCTGAGGAGATGAAAATAGAAAGGCTGATTGCTGGTTGTCTCATCAGCCCTTGTGAAAAGCAGCTGACAGTGTTCATGTTTGAAAGATGAGAGGAAATTGGAAATCCATTCCCTTTCCCCTGGTGTTTCAGTCATAAGAATACATATGAAAAATATAGAAAGGCTAAAATGCTTAAGTCAAAACTCAGTGATGTCCACTGTCACATATTAGCAGAATAGTAAACTGGTTGAGAAAAAAATAGCTTCTCTTCAAACTTGGTCTCTGATAATGGGAAATGGGACTTCTGATGCTAAATGAGGGAACCTTGGGCTTTTTGCCTTTCTGTCCGATTTTTGGTTTTGATTGAATGTTGAAATTTGGATTTGGTATCATGAATGTCAGCCACTAGACTGGGACTTGGACTACAAGCAGCTTTCAGGCTATCAGTGACCATTTGGACTTTGTTAAACACTGAAAAACCATAACAAAAGCAGTTCTTGTTATTTTAAAAGCAAAAAGAATTGTTGCTAGTTTGACACCCACATGCTTTTTCCTCCCTCACTGTTTCTGTCATCACACTGTAAACCCCCTCACAGAATTTGAGATCAACTGTTGCACAAGATACCTGGCACTTTTCAAGGCCAGACTGTCACACGCATGGACACTTATCAGGGAAGGCAGTTTGGGTAATGGATATTGGGCACCTCCTGAAACCAGTAATAAAGGCACACAGAAAGGTGGCTTAGGAAAAAGTGCTATGTGTGGTGCTACTTGCTATTCAGCAGGATGAAAGAAGGATGGTAGGTGGAAAGTACTTGATTCTAACAACAAAAGAATAGTATGGGCTTCCTTTTTTACATGAAATTTCAATTTTACATTGAATCAGCTGTTGGTCTTATGATTCTGCCACTGACATGCACACTGTCATCTGGACTTCATTATTGTGCTGTTGCCCAGCATTAGAAATATGAGGTTTTTAATTATTTATAAAGCACTAAGGATGCACAGTTCCTAGACAATCTTATATATATATATATATATATATATATATATATATATGTATATATATATGAACAACAAAAAGAAATACAGAAAGATATTCTCAGAGGATCTTACGTCTCCAATAATCCCCCCCACAGCTGCTGGTAGGGCTGCACAGCCCCTTAGGGCACCTTTCAGCCAAGTCAGCCTGCAACCACCAGGATCTCAGGGAACACCTAAGAGACCAGAGGACTTCTCTTTGCTTCCTTGACTTAACTAAAAATAAAGCTCCTATATGAGCTTCAGCACATATGAACTTTTTTCTCTGATTCCAGTACTTTTTCTTCATATTTAGCTGAAGACAAAATTTATCGGACAGATTTGAGAAAGTCAAAGAGAGAATAAAAAATATTTGGGGCCAGGAGACAAAAATATTAGGTGGCAATCTGTGTTCCAGTTTAGGGAATTTTTCAATAAGCTGCCCTCAGAGAACTCAAAATACACTTTCTCTCGTGTTTGCAGATTTGCTTTCCTTTGCCTTCAGAGTGTATGTGGCAATTTTTCAAGCCAAACATATTGGTGTGGAGTGGAAATAAATAACTATTTTTTGGCTGGTAAAAATCCAAACAGTAGAGAAATTACCTCCTTTCAGGAAGGTCTTGGAAAAATGGTTCGATTTACATAATCTTTTTGACTCATTTACATTTCTGCTTGAGTCTACAGTTTGAAAGGCAAAAACATTGTGACAAATAATGAAGTAATCATGCAATTAGGACTCAATTACTCATGCTGTTAGAGTGATCTTTTGCTTATTTTTCCCCCACATAAGAAAAAAATAAATATTGTGTCTTTTTCTCCCCTCTGGTGCTAATTTCCAGCTTGAATTATGTGAAATCCAGAAAGTTCGTTCTCATGGTTTTACATTTGTAGAGTTATCCATACCAGGGTTACCTAGGCCATGGTCCGTCATGAAGCGGTCAGGATGCACAGTACATTTTACCTTCAGAACATGGACAAGTGAGCAGTGGGGGAATGCAGAGAGTTTGAACTGTGGCTTTTGTCCCCCCTTCAAAATTCAAGGCAGTCTAGTGGGGCAGGGAGCAGGGATATAGCTCTCTGCATGCTTGTGGTAATTCAAGTGCAGCAGTCAAGTTCAGGCTGTGCCAGGTGGTTATCATTTGGCCTATATGGGTGCAAGAAGCTGGGTAACCTGCACTACTGGGTGTGGGAATAAGCAGATATCACCAGGTTGAGCTTGACAGAGAGTCACTTCGGGATACTCTGACACTCTTCAGGTATCACTGTCTCCCTCCTGTGACCTACACCCTGCATCTCCCCCATCTCTTCGCTCTCACACCACACGTGAAATGCAATACGCATACAAGTGTATCTCACACTACATGAAGATAAGAAGTCATGATTTGCAAGGTCAGAAATTCTGGGTAGTTCTATTTCAAGGCCTTGTCAAATGGAGAAACAAGAAATACTGTCTTGAAGGTGCCATGTGGTGTCATCTAAAGTATAGCTTTGTCAGCCCATGAGACCAGGTTGAAAGGAATCTGTTGATCACTCAATGCATTGCCAGATGTCCTATGCCCTAAATAAGTTCCCATAAGAGAGGCTTGGGTCATGTTTCCCATGTGGAAAACATTCAGTACATGTGATTTCCTGTATTTTTATGGAGAACCGCCAATTTTTTTCCCAGGTGTTTGGAGCACAGATGTAGCAGTTAATGTGAATGACAGCTAAACCATGCAGCTGTTTAGCCTGGTGGTTGGGGACCAAAGACTCACACATGCCCAATGCTTAGTCACTTCACACTTGTTTGTCTAGGACTGTGACAGAGCTTGCTACTTCAAATCTTTTCTATTTTCCACTGTGGAGTCCCAGGCACATCTATGCTTAGTGTCTCATAAATGGCCTCAGCTGGTAATGGTCTGCATCACAATGGTCTGCATCTCAAGGCTGTGTGTAAGAGGCTTCTAACAAGGACCTTCTTTCAATCTGTCTGAAATTCAGGATGCAGTCCTCTTAGGGGTGAATCTGAGATTTCTCTCAGCAGTCAATTGCATTTTTCATCTTGAGCTCTTTGCTGCTGGAAGTGCTTCATCTCTCTACTTTTCGGACAAGCACCGCCTCTGATTTGATTCTGAGTGGATAGAACTTGAACTGGGGTGCCAGAATAATCTATTTCTCTCATGACATGCCCAGAATTTTAAAATTAAGAAATGGCTGACTTATATTTGCACTTAAATTAGACTGTAATAGCACTGTTCTTAGGGGACTGTAATACAAACTGGAGAATGACACTAAATCAATGGACTTCTAAAGAAGAAGAGAAAGAACTAAAGGGACTGAACTAAAACTCAGATCTTAAGCCCAACGGACTTTGTCCAAACCTGTTAAAATAACCTTTTCATGAAATAATGTTACCATGAAAAATATTTATCTTTGTGTTTTTTAAAATATCTCATATGTGAACAGAGAAGTAAAATAGAAAGCCGTTGTTTGTTAACTGGAAAAAAAAAAGGAGAGAAGGAAAAGAAAACATGTTATCACAAATCCCATGCAGTGAGAGAATAGCATGTAGTTTTCTTTTTAGTTTGGTCAAGTATTCATATTTCATTCTCTTTCAACACAATGTATTTCTCACCTTATATTTGATCTGAAATGCTCTTCTAGCTGTATAATCTGTGCATGCTGAGGTCTATTCTGCAAAGCATCCAGGATTCTGGCTCAGTTTCCTTTCCATCAACCTTAATTTTCTCAGTTTCCACCCCTTACAGGACAGTGGAAAGAAGGCAGAATCTCTTCAGATATAACAGCACAATCTATGCCCAATAACCTTTCCAGAGGGACAAGGATAAATCCTCATTATTCCAGATGAGTTAATGAGGACTCTGCATGAAATCAGTCAGACTGCTCATTACAAGTCTCTATTACTCTGCTTCTCTGCCTGAATTTTACACCTTTATATTCCCCCTTAATCATTTGCTTCCAAGGGTGCTGGCCTGCCATTTTCTGGTTACGTTTTCAAAACAAGCTTCCCTTCTTTGTGTAATAATGGGGTTTTGTCTCTTTTCAGTGACGGTTGGGCAGACAGAGATGAAGTCATTGAAGGTTATGAACCCGAAGCAAATGGAGGCATTACTATCAAACTGCAGTCTCCTGAGGTCTTGGCATTTGACGACTACTATCTGAAGCTGCGTTTGGACACCAACACCCGCAATCCTTGGTTTCCTGAGTTCTGGCAGCACAGATTTCAGTGCCGTATCCCAGGGCACCCACTAGAGAATCCCAACTTCCAGAAGAACTGCACTGGTAACCTGCTAAATATTTTTCTGTTTTTGAATCTGTGCTCTGGCAAAAATTTGTCTTTGGTTCTGGGGTTTTTTTGAGATTGTCTTGTGGGGTTTTGTGTGTGCATGTTCTTGTTTTGTTTTGTATTTTTATGGTGTTTGGTTTGGGTTTTTTGAGTGGTTTTCTTTTTGGTTTTGTTTAGGTTTTTTTATTCCCTTTTCATATTTTAGGTCTATGTTAAGTCCAAGAAGGTTACAAAAATTTATAATAGGGCTTGTAAAAAAAAAGTAACCATAAATTTTAACAAAAATAGGAGGAAATTTATACTTTTTTCCCCTCAAACTCAGCTTTTCTGGTCAACTGAATAATGAGGAAGTTCACAGAAAATATTACGACATAAAAAATATTTTAAGGAAAATTGATGAGTCTTATATTCGGCCAGTCATCTGCTTCACCCTTTCTTTTCTTACCCATTAAAGCATTTATAGTTTGTTTCCACTATGTATCACTCATATAAAACAACACACTGTTCTACAGATGAAGGTAACTCTTACCTCATAGAAAGGGAAGGGTAGCTGTGCACAGACAGGTTTTCTCTACTTGTAGTAAGGAAGTTACTTCAATAGAAACAAAACTAGTGAAGCCTGACTTCCTATGGATTTTTATCCTGTTTTTTACATCTCCACCTCCTCTATCCCCTAGCAGTAATCTCAGTTGGTCTTCATGTGTTCCCTGAGATGCATTCTCATAGTTTCCAGCTCTTCCCTTCTCCATCAGTAGTACTTTCTAAGAAGAGCTTCCACAGTATCTTTTGCTTCTCCCCAGTTCTCTTATTCACAGCTGAGACACATCACCAAATACAGTCACTGACTTTAACAAAACGTTGATTTATGGAATATACATTCAATTGGCTTTGAGACAGCTTCAGCTCAGACAAAGCAGTTAATATGGGTCAACAAGGGCAAAAATTGCTAAGGAGAGTTAAGTGATTGATACACAGTGTAAATGGTCAGCCCTTTTCTTGTAAGAAAAGAAGATTAAAATTACACCGTTCCATTCATTCCATTTACACAAATAAATTTTAGGTTGATACTCTATAAAAAGGCCTAATTTTGAGGCATCTCAGCAGCTGTTGTAAACATGGGTAGTTTGTTATCTGGCCTCTGTTCAGTTATGAAACTAAAAGCTTGGGCCTGAACCAGCATAGTTATCCTACATCTGCTGTATCAAAGGCAAGTACCAGGTGGTGAGTTCAGAATGGTCAAGATGGGATACTTCTGCACAGAATGTGTAGGTGAGTTTTTACACAGTGATAGCTGTACAGTCCAAAATTGTACTTAAGCCAAAAACAATTAAACAAATTCATGGAAGAAAACCACTAAGGGCTGTTTAATTGGAAAAAAAAAACAAAACAAAACACCACAAAAAAACCCCAAACAAAAACCACAAACAAAACCACAAACAAATAAAAACAAAACCCAATAAACAAACAAAAAAACAAACAAACCTACCCAAACAAACAAGAAAACCCCACAGAACAAAATATAAAAGTCTCACATCAGCAAAGAGCAGCTTCACAAAGTATCTATTCCTGCTAATGGCATACCTACAGAATTAAGAGACCTACATGTCTGCAGCAAATCTGGGGGCAATACAATATAGTATTTATTTTCCTTTAACTATACGCATCTGACTGCTGACTGTGGTAACACCAGAGCTTTCTCTGAATGTATCTTCATCTGGCATTTCTGCAAGGTTAAGAATGTCACTTCATATACTAGCCGCTTCAAAGTTTTTTGGTGAAGACTTTCTCTCCAAGAAGGACTGTATGACAGTGCCAAGAAACTGCCTTCTTTACCTCTCAAAGATTTGGAGGCAGGCTGTTTCACAAACTTTCTGCCAAAAAACAATTCTGGATTGTGTCTTTTCTGCTTATACTTCATATCTCCATGCACAAATTTGAAGGAGAGAACCTTCAGCACCCAGTACTTCTATCAAGAAACTAAGTTCCAACATATCTAAGAGCTTTTACTTCTGCCTTAAGTATTCCATTGATATTCCTGTGAAAAAAGACACAAGGTCCTGCATTATGGAAAAAGCTGAATCCTCTGTGCTCCCAGGAGACCATGTGCATTATTAGCAAGTATTGTGACTATATCTCTGCATCCTGGTCTGTTCTAGAAGGACTAGCACTTCTAGTCCTTACTGAGAACAAAGCACACCCATACTTTTACATAGACAGGAACACATTTAAAGGCAGTACTGCTCAAGTTCATCTTCCATGTCTGGAAAGTTAACATCTCAGGAAACTATCTAATGAAAAAGAAGACCTAAGACAAAAAGTCTTGTGATATCTAGGGCAGTCTAGTGTAATGGTAGTTACCAAGAAGGAGGTTGCCTAGGGGCATCCAGGAACAAAAATAGGAAAGTCATCACTGTTCTTTGACTACCTAATTAAGAAGAGATTCAGAATACTTGAATCTATCCATTTTGAAAAGGAATTTAATTACAAAGTTTCTATTGGAGAATCTTCAGTTACTGCCTGCCCATTATAGTTTGCTCACATACAATCTAATCACTTTACTGAGTTTATTTAGAATTGCCACTGGCATATGAAGTTCAATTTTTATCATTTATGGATAGGCAAGGACTTCTCCTCAAGTAATTACAGCTGCTGCATTTCCAATTTTTCACACTCTATTACTGTTGAGTCAGCACTAGCTTGAGATTCTAAGCTCTCTATAAAGCAAAGGAAACCTCTTTCCTAGAAATCTCCCTTCTCTGACGACAGGAATTTTACTGCTTGAATTTCCTCATTCAGTCCCTGAGAAGACTGATGTTGTACTTCAGAAATTCTCATCTAACACTGAGCTCTGAATGTATGTGCTCTGAATTTACATGCATATTATGGAAGAAAAAGGTCTAAGAACTATTGGAAGGAAGCAAGTCCAAGTGCATTCTACTCTATGAAGTCTGTAGGATGCCTAAGAGTTGGCCACATTTTCAGAATAATTTCTCTAGATGTACTAGGACTATGTAGTAGTAGCACAAATTCTTGGGAAGGGAAGGAAATCACCAAGATTTTTGCAGTGACTGTTCCTTTGGCTCATCTCTTCTTGCAAAACTTCAACAACTTACTTTCCCCACTTGGGTGGAAGCTGTATGAGTGAGAACTATTTTTGACTCATTCTTTACAATGTTCTAGCCAAATGCCTCTCATAAGGAAATGCCTCTTTCCCTGTCCCTCTTTCTTTCCCTCCCTCTTTCTCTATCTGCTATAGGAGATATTCTTTCTCAATATAATAGGATTCAAGTATAGACATTTTCTTATACGTAGATTTCTTGGATCCGGCTGGGATGGAATTAACTTTCTTCATAGCATCTCTCATAGCGCTGTGCTTTGTATTGGTAGCTAGAAAGGTGTCGGTAACACACCAGTTTTTTGAGCACTGCTGAGCAGCATTCACACAGCTGTAGGTTCAGGCATTTGGCAGGGAGCCAGGTCCGAACCGTCACATAACTGGACATTATTTGTTGACAGAGGTAGAGAATACATTCTCCTTTGCTTCCATATATGGTCTTTGCTTTCCTTTATTAAACTGCCCTTATCTTGACCCATGAGTTTTTAATTTTACTTTCTCTCCCCTGTTCTGTTGAGGAGGGGGAGTGAGAGAATGGCTTGGTGGGTACCTGCCAGCCAGTCAAAGTCAACCCATGACAGTAGAAAAGACATATTTGTATATGGCAATTCTCCTAGAGTTTCCTTGATATCTAGCAGACCAAAACCACTTTCAGTACAGAATTGTTCTTAAACTATCCATGCCATTTAGGTATTTTCAGTGTATTCCATGAAGTAGTTACAGTTCGTAGGAAACAAACCATGTCCTGAAACTCTGAATGGACACCTGACTCATTACGAAATTCAGAACTTCATACCATTTTTCATGCTCTCAGATTAAAAGTGGGAACAGAGCAGACCAATTTAATACTAACAAAAACTCCCCGAAAAACAACCAAACCAAACAAAAAAAAGCTTTTTCTGAATTTGAGGGACTAAGAAGCTATCTTACTCAGGACAGACCTGACACTAAGTTCCCTTAGCACACAGCCTCAGGCACTGCTCCAAGTAACAGCCACTGCTTGTCTTAGTTCATTAGACAACTTGACCTTTTCCACATTTTGGAGATTGCACACAGACAGTAAGATTAGATGGTGGACTGTGTATGTCAGGCAACAGAGTTCAACATACCTTTCCAACAGTTCTGTAGGGTGTTTTCTTCTCTGTGATCTCACAGAAATAGCCCAGATAGAAATATTTTTTCCCCCACAAAATTACAAATATATCTCTATTGGACTTGATGAGCCCACATAGGCCAGAATTAAATGCAAGTCACACACAGAAATGGTGTAGAACTCAGTGCAATGCAAACACCTGTGAGGAGGTCTAACTGCTCTTTTTGGAATGCCTTATTCTCCTCCTGGCAGATAATACAATGGCTGTAGTTTACATAAACCAGGTGGGATGAGTCCTCCTCTGCACCATAAGAGGCAGTTATGAAATTGGTAATGGAACTGATGCAAATATCAGATTATGCTCAAAGCGGTTCATCTGCTGGGACAACAAAATATATTGGCAGGCAATCAGCACAGACATTTTTCAATATAGCAAAGTGGAACAAAGTGGGCAATTTATGATTCATTCATCGATTCAATTGATCTTTGAGAAGAAGGATTATTTGTCAGTGAATGTATTTGTTGCAGACAAGAACAAGAAATGTAGATATTTTTTGTTCCAAAGGAGGTCACAATCCAAGTTCCCTTTAGGATGCTTACTCATACCTTGGTATGACACAAGGATTGCTTTATCTGCTAATTCCTGTCTTGGCCCAAGAGAATTGCAATCAGTCTGAGTGCAGTCACAGCCACAGGTTTACAGGATCACTCAGTTTAGAAGGTAGCTCAGGAAGACTATAGTCCAACCCCTTCCCAAAGCAGGTTAAGTTATGAGTTCAGACCAGACTGATCAGAGCTTCATTCACTGGGGCCTTGAAAACCTCTAGGGTGGCACAATGTCTCTCGGCAACCTGTTCCACTGCTTGAATGTGAAAAAGTTTGGCCTCATATCCAGTCTAAACCTCTCTTGTTTCAAGTTACGCCCATCATCCCTTCCCACCATGCTTGACCATGAAGAACCTCTTTCTCTCTTCTTGGTAACCACCCCATAGGTATGGGGTGCTGGTGTAATGCTCCCTGCAGCCACCTCTCCTTCAGGCTGAACAAGCCCAAGCCCTTCAGTTTGTCCTTAAACAAGCACTGCAGCTCCAGGTCATCTTGATGGCCCTCTGGTGCATGTGCTTCAGGTTATTAATGTCTTTCGGTACTCTAAATGCAGCCTGATGAGTGCCAAGTAAAGGATGGTGGTAGTGGTGAGGTAATCACATGCTGCAGTCATTGATCATGCTGTCACTACAATCCAGGATGCTGCTTGCCTTCATGCCTACCAACAATCTGTACATCCACCCTCTTTCTATGTCAAATTTGGTCCTAAGAAGTTGTATCTTTTCCCATCTCCTTTCTGCATCATCAGACTTTCTCAGAAGGAGGACATGAGCTTTCATCCCACCTGAGTAGGTCTGGATGTCCATCATAAATTTCATAACATGTCAAATCATGGGTAGAACTTAAGGAGAGCAGAAAAAGCTTGTGAAGAAGACTAAACATTCCACAAGATGCATTATATGTTATGCTTTGGTACATATAATGCAGAGTCATACTTTTTGAGACAAAAAGGACAGAGAATATTGATTATTTTGTTACTGTGAAGACCTTGAATCATTTACTCTGTCTGCTACAGCCATAATCTGAAAGAGATGTGGAGCACAGTGCAGAGGGGGCTCAGATATCAAAGACCCACACAGCAACAAAAAGTGTGGTCCGGTGTTATTTGAACATACCAGTTCAATTACAAGAGTAGTATATTTATGTCTGTGGAATATTATATCCAAGGTATTAAATCCAACCATTTCAACAAGTGGTTATGAAGCCAGCTTGAGTTGTTTGCCTCTAGTTAAGATTTCTCCGAAAAGCAGCCCTAAGTTTTTGCCACCATTATCACCCACTCATTAAAAAGTAATTGGTTTTATCTTATAGAGACGTAGAGTCCTTATAATTTTAGTGAAGTTGTTTTTTTTTTTTTTTTTTTTTTCCTGACATAGAATAATCACATCTTTTTAGAAGATCTACTGGCCTGTCATGATGTTTCTCTGTATTTGTTTGTGTAGTTCTCTTTGATTGCACTTATTGAACCAGATATGAAGACAAAAGACTGACGGCTACCTATTCCCATCCTCAGGCACAGTCGTACTTGGTTAATCATTCAGATTAGATCCAGGCCAGCAATAATGTAGTTCAGAGCTTCTCTTAATCAAGAATTTATTTCTCAAAATTTATATGAGATAACATGGAGTTTTCATCTTCTCATATCAATAGACAAAGCACTCCAGGAAATGCACTTGATTTTTCTGCTCATTTTTGAAGGAGTGAATGCATTTCCAGTGAGAATTGATCTGAGTCATTTTTGGAGTCAGACAAATTAGATCCACTAGACATTATTAGGACTCATTCTGCTGCGTCAGTCATGCTTGTAGGTGCTTCTTAGAGAACATTCCTTTTATCTCAACATCTGCTAGTCTTCCCAATGGAGCACCTGCACCTTGAGACTTTTCATCAGCAGGAACACCTACAGTAGGAACTACTTCCACCACAGTAGTTCAGAAAAACTAATTACAAGACAACAGCCTGATGTACAATCTGTCAGGTCAGTCACTGCTTGTAAGTCACCTGTGCAGGAGACATATTTTGAAGCTTTTGAAGAAGTAATCAAGCTACAAACATATCATGGTTTCTTCAAAATGTATTTACCTTAGGTATCCTGTGACTTGCCCTCCCTAAACTCTGCTTTGCATTCCTACCAAATACTTTTACCCCTGCAGTAGAGAAGGAGCTGTGTCCTGTGTCACACTCCTTGTCATCAGTATGAGGCAGGAGATCCCAGAATTCATTCCACATTAGTGATCAAAACCTATCTCAATTTCATGGACACCTAGAATGAAGCCTACTTGGGATATCTTATCTGAAAGAACTGTAGTTGCTATGCTTCTTAGTCAAGGCTTCTTTACAAAATGAGAGCTGTAGTCTCATTTTGTTTCCCAGACAAGCTTACAAACAGCTTTTAAGGCTTAAAGATGAGAAAGGTTAATAATGTGCTTATCTGTTATAAATCATATTAATTATTTGGAGAAGACATTATGACCAGTTTTTTTGTTAATTTGCTTCTGGCTTTTTATTTCCATGTTTGGAAGAAAGCTGCTACATGTTTGGAAGAAAGCTGCTACATGTATCTAATATTTTATATTTCCAAAAATACTTTAAAACCAGACTGTCAATCAATATACAATAAAAATAAATATCTTTCTTCTTTTGGGATCCATAACAAAAAATGAGATAACCATGAAATGAAGGAAAGAAGCAATATACACATGCCTTTGTAAACAACATAGAAGACAGTTTGCAGAAAACATACACACTACAGCAGGATTTGACAAAAGCTTTGTGAATCTAATATTTACATCTCCGTTTTCCATTGTGGATTTTAAGAGTAAAAGTTTGCACTCCTCAGATTAAAAGGATCCTTGTGTAGGCTTGTGACATTTAGCCTTCTCCACTACATGAGCAAACTGACGGTGTTGCAAAGGATATATGAAACATG